>NW_028255972.1:0-175000 GCF_971803275.1 Cyanistes caeruleus
TTATTAGCCTGCCCGCAGCGCTCGCGCTTTCCCCTGCCCGAAACATGACCAACACTCTCCCTCAGACACACATGGTATTTTGGCCGGTAGCCAAGAGTTCCGGAGAGCAGTCTCTGCCGAAGGAGGTTCCCCACTTGCGGTTAGATTCTCCGAACTCTGAATCTCAGACTTTGACCTTCTTGCTCTTAATGCTAGAGGGAAGTTTGTACTGCGTCTGGCGAGGAGAATGTGTGACAGGACATCACATGTTTGTGCAGCTTACCCACATGCCAGCTGAACCTGGCATCTCTGAATGGGTCTTTACATTTTTCCCAGGAAGATGAATGGCAATCACTATTTTGGCAGGGAGGAAAGTGCATCAGCTAGCAATTTGCTGTAGAAAATGTGCTTTCTGCTCCTCTCACAGCCAAAACTCCTACCCATTTCTTGGAAGTCCTTCTTAGATAAGGACCGTGTTCAACTGAGTGACAGTGAAGCCAAATGGCAATGCCGCAATCAATTGTCCTGTACACAATCTCCTTCATCCACGTGGAAGGTTACTCACGGGCACACAAGAGGACGGAAGAAACCCAAATGCATCGTTGGACATAATAAAGTCAGACGTGTTGAGGGATGAAGAAATCTTGCAGAGATATGGAAAGCTGCCCTGAAAACCCAGTTCGGGGAGAGCCTGAGCTCTTTTGTGCTTCTAGGCCTGAAGATGCTCAGCACCTTTCCCAGATGCTCAGCAGGCAGTAGGATTGTGCCTGAATCTGGCTCTGGAAATGCCAGTGCCTCAACTGAGAGCTGTGGCAATGATTTCCATTGCATGGAGAGGGGCCACAGTCCTGCAAGAGTCTTTCAGCAGAGCAAACAGCAGCCTGGAGGGTGGGCAATGCTGCATCTGGACCACTGCATGCTCATCCTTCACCACAATGCAGAGCTGCCATGGATCACTTTTTCCATTTCTCCTGTTGGATATGTTTTGGAGAAGTTGTTCTAGGTGGCTTTGGATGGTGATCCAAGTAGGAAGCAGCCATTCGCCTGCTGTGATATCCTTACAACTAGTCCTAACTTCTCATTGCCTTTGGTTTGATTGGGGGTATTTTATCTGTTTGTTTGATTGGTTTCTTTGGGTTGGTTTCTTTGTGTTTTTCTCTGTTTTGCTTGGAGTTTCTTTTCCTTTTTTAGAAATGACTGGTGAAGTTGGCACAACCAAACTCCAGAAAACGTAAAGCAGGCTTGACTTTCCAGAAATTGCTTTTGGCTGGCTTTAGCTGCATTCCCCAGGATCACGATCAGCAGTAGATATTTGCAGGTTTTGCTCTGCATCCTCAGCCTGCCCAGATGTTGTTCAGTGTTTCAGCAGTGGAGAAGACGATGGATATTTTGCTAAACCTCCTTTCAAACAACAAAACTTGGGTTAGCACGACAGAAAAGAAGAAAAGAAAATCTTCGCCAGTTAGAACAGAGCCAGAGTCCCACCATTTCCCCCTCCACTTCTCTTTTTTTCTACATTTAGAGGTAAAGCTTCCATCTGCAAAATCTTCCATCTCTCACTTCCTGATGTAGCCATTTGCTACCCTTTAGCCTTGAATACCACGCATCGGACTGCTGTCCGTGTGGGGCTGGGGATGCTCAGCCTGGAAAGAGAAGGGGGCTGGCGAGGCCTCCCTGCAGCTCTAGGAAAGATGGGCACAGAGAGGAGAAGCCTTTCAACTGCAGGAGTGAGCTTGAAGCTGGATCTAATGAAGCTGCTCTTTTCCACTCCGGCTGCTGGGGCACTGGCCCAGGCTGTGCACAGAGGCTGGGGATGCTCCATCCTTGGCAACATCCAAGGCCAGCTGGGAGCGGGGCTCTGAGCAACCTATTCTGGGCAAAGATTGCTCCGCTTGGAACAAGATGGTCTTTAAGGTCCCTTCCAAGCCCAAGCACCCAGGGATTCCGTCATTCATTCTACGGTCTCCGTTGTCCTCTTCAGCCTGGGCCTGAACTCCTGGCGGTGATGTCACAGTGCACGCTCCAGCTAGAACTTCCAGCATCCAGCAACGGCCACAACACAACCCTTGGCTCTTTGTGCCAGCACGCTCTTCATTCACCCTGCTCCAAGCCTACCCCTGTCACCTTGTTGCCACCTGCTCCCTGATTCCCCCAGCAGTCCCCAAAGCTCCCCATCGCTTGGATTTTGCTCTCCATCCCTGCAGGATGTCTGCATTTGTTCCAAAAGAGGTATGGTACTATTCCATGGAGGCGGACACCCTGCAGCTGCCTGGCTGGGCTGGAGCTCTGTGGGACAGGGTGGGAAAGGGACCCCACGCTGAAATTTTGCTACCTCTGCAGGCTGGCACAGACGGAGAGGAGGAGACGGACGTCGATACACAGACTGATAGAGAAGAAGCCATGGAAGTGGACGGAGAGGATACTGGAGAGGAAGAGATGGATGTGGATATGTACGAGACAGAGGAAGAGATGGAGGTGGAAACGTAAGATTATATTGAAGAGATGGATATTGATCTAAAAGACAAGGAGGAAGACATGGTCTTGGGATGAAGACCGATGCCAGCAGCAGAACAGGCAGGTGCTCCCCACAGGCAGAGTGGGTCCCCTGCTGCCAGCCTGGGGCCGGGCTGGGCACTCCCTGCTCAGGGACACGCTAGCCCATGCACTGGATTCTGCTGGCCATCCCTGGCCTGGCCTGGGCTTGCTGTGGGCCACACAAGCCCTGTTCCAGTGCCTGGGCCACAGCCCCCAGCCAGGCTCCCTTCTGGCAGCAGTGTCCCACTGGGCCAGTGTCCCAGCCCGGCAGCACATGGAACACCCTTCCGTGCCTGACTGCACTGACCGTGCTACTTGTTTTTCCTTCCAGGACTTAGGGACATCACAGACACAGATGCCACCCTGCTGTACATACGTTTTACAGTTGTTGTGTTCAGGATAGAGGTTTTAGAGCTTGTTTAAGTTGTCTGTAAATACGTTTCATAGAGTTTTGTTAGATCTGTTCTCAGGTAAATAGGTTCTATAGTTTGTTGTTGTTGTTGTTGTTGTTGTTGTTGTTACCAATATTCTTACAGTGTAAATATGTGGTGTAGTTCATTCTTGTTCCTTTTCTTCTACAGATAAACAGTCTTTGATTTTCACACCCCAGTTCTCTTTGCATTTTCTTCGGGCACATTTGCAAAGCTGTGGGTTGTTTCGGGAACAATGTTTGCAGGACTCTAAAAAGAGTATCAAAACCGCTCTGCCACACTCTCAGCTGCTGCTGCTGCCCCAAAAAGCGCTGGCTGTCTTTGCTCACACAATCACAGTTGTGGTGGCATTTCTACCACACCACAGGACAGCGATGTTTTCCCTCTTCTCCTGGAAATACCTACAGCACTTGTGGGTAGCAAGGCAAACATGAGCCTCTTTTAGTGGCCCTTGAAACTGGACATGTGAAATGAGGTACACAAAGCCACAGGCCAGCTGAGCCTGGCATCTCTGAATGGGTCTTTACATTCTTCCCAGGAAGATGAATGGCAATCACTATTTTGGCAGGGAGGAACGTGCATCAGCTAGCAATTTGCTGTAGAAAATGTGCTTTCTGCTCCTCTCACAGCCAAAACTCCTACCCATTTCTTGGAAGTCCTTCTTAGATAAGGACCGTGTTCAACTGAGTGACAGTGAAGCCAAATGGCAATGCCGCAATCAATTGTCCTGTACACAATCTCCTTCATCCACGTGGAAGGTTACTCACGGGCACACAAGAGGACGGAAGAAACCCAAATGCATCGTTGGACATAATAAAGTCAGACGTGTTGAGGGCTGAAGAAATCTTGCAGAGATATGGAAAGCTGCCCTGAAAACCCAGTTCGGGGAGAGCCTGAGCTCTTTTGTGCTTCTAGACCTGAAGATGCTCAGCACCTTTCCCAGATGCTCAGCAGGCAGTAGGATTGTGCCTGAATCTGGCTCTGGAAATGCCAGTGCCTCAACTGAGAGCTGTGGCAATGATTTCCATTGCATGGAGAGGGGCCACAGTCCTGCAAGAGTCTTTCAGCAGAGCAAACAGCAGCCTGGAGAGTGGGCAATGCTGCATCGGGACCACTGCATGCTCATCCTTCACCACAATGCAGAGCTGCCATGGATCACTTTTTCCATTTCTGCTGTTGGATATGTTTTGGAGAAGTTGTTCTAGGTGGCTTTGGATGGTGATCCAAGTAAGAAGCAGCCATTCGCCTGCTGTGATATCCTTACAACTAGTCCTAACTTCTCATTGCCTTTGGTTTGATTGGGGGTATTTTATCTGTTTGTTTGATTGGTTTCTTTGGGTTGGTTTCTTTGTGTTTTTCTCTGTTTTGCTTGGAGTTTCTTTTCCTTTTTTAGAAATGACTGGTGAAGTGGCACAACCAAACTCCAGAAAACGTAAAGCAAGCTTGACTTTCCAGAAATTGCTTTTGGCTGGCTTTAGCTGCATTCCCTAGGATCACGATCAGCAGTAGATATTTGCAGGTTTTGCTCTGCATCCTCAGCCTGCCCAGATGTTGTTCAGTGTTTCAGCAGTGGAGAAGACGATGGATATTTTGCTAAACCTCCTTTCAAACAACAAAACTTGGGTTAGCACGACAGAAAAGAAGAGAAGAGAATCTTCGCCAGTTAGAACAGAGCCAGAGTCCCACCATTTCCCCCTCCACTTTTCTTTCTTTTCTACATTTACAGGTAAAGCTTCCATCTCCAAAAGCTTCCATCTCTCACTTCCTGATGTAGCCATTTGCTACCCTTTAGCCTTGACTGCCACGCATCGGACTGCTGTCCGTGTGGGGCTGGGGATGCTCAGCCTGGAAAGAGAAGGGGGCTGGCGAGGCCTCCCTGCAGCTCTAGGAAAGATGGGCACAGAGAGGAGAAGCCTTTCAACTGCAGGAGTGAGCTTGAAGCTGGATCTAATGAAGCTGCTCTTTTCCACTCCGGCTGCTGGGGCACTGGCCCAGGCTGTGCACAGAGGCTGGGGATGCTCCATCCTTGGCAACATCCAAGGCCAGCTGGGAGCGGGGCTCTGAGCAACCTATTCTGGGCAAAGATTGCTCCGCTTGGAACAAGATGGTTTTTAGGGTCCCTTCCAAGCCCAAGCACCCAGGGATTCCGTCATTCATTCTACGGTCTCCGTTGTCCTCTTCAGCCTGGGCCTGAACTCCTGGCGGTGATGTCACAGTGCACGCTCCAGCTAGAACTTCCAGCATCCAGCAACGGCCACAACACAACCCTTGGCTCTTTGTGCCAGCACGCTCTTCATTCACCCTGCTCCAAGCCTACCCCTGTCACCTTGTTGCCACCTGCTCCCTGATTCCCCCAGCAGTCCCCAAAGCTCCCCATCGCTTGGATTTTGCTCTCCATCCCTGCAGGATGTGTGCATTTGTTCCAAAAGAGGTATGGTACTATTCCATGGAGGCGGACACCCTGCAGCTGCCTGGCTGGGCTGGAGCTCTGTGGGACAGGGTGGGAAAGGGACCCCACGCTGAAATTTTGCTACCTCTGCAGGCTGGCACAGACGGAGAGGAGGAGACGGACGTCGATACACAGACTGATAGAGAAGAAGCCATGGAAGTGGACGGAGAGGATACTGGAGAGGAAGAGATGGATGTGGATATGTACGAGACAGAGGAAGAGATGGAGGTGGAAACGTAAGATTATATTGAAGAGATGGATATTGATCTAAAAGACAAGGAGGAAGACATGGTCTTGGGATGAAGACCGATGCCAGCAGCAGAACAGGCAGGTGCTCCCCACAGGCAGAGTGGGTCCCCTGCTGCCAGCCTGGGGCCGGGCTGGGCACTCCCTGCTCAGGGACACGCTAGCCCATGCACTGCATTCTGCTGGCCATCCCTGGCCTGGCCTGGGCTTGCTGTGGGCCACACAAGCCCTGTTCCAGTGCCTGGGCCACAGCCCCCAGCCAGGCTCCCTTCTGGCAGCAGAGTCCCACTGGGCCAGTGTCCCAGCCCGGCAGCACATGGAACACCCTTCCGTGCCTGACTGCACTGACCGTGCTACTTGTTTTTCCTTCCAGGACTTAGGGACATCACAGACACAGATGCCACCCTGCTGTACATACGTTTTACAGTTGTTGTGTTCAGGATAGAGGTTTTAGAGCTTGTTTAAGTTGTCTGTAAATACGTTTCATAGAGTTTTGTTAGATCTGTTCTCAGGTAAATAGGTTCTATAGTTTGTTGTTGTTGTTGTTGTTGTTGTTACCAATATTCTTACAGTGTAAATATGTGGTGTAGTTCATTCTTGTTCCTTTTCTTCTACAGATAAACAGTCTTTGATTTTCACACCCCAGTTCTCTTTGCATTTTCTTCGGGCACATTTGCAAAGCTGTGGGTTGTTTCGGGAACAATGTTTGCAGGACTCTAAAAAGAGTATCAAAACCGCTCTGCCACACTCTCAGCTGCTGCTGCTGCCCCAAAAAGCGCTGGCTGTCTTTGCTCACACAATCACAGTTGTGGTGGCATTTCTACCACACCACAGGACAGCGATGTTTTCCCTCTTCTCCTGGAAATACCTACAGCACTTGTGGGTAGCAAGGCAAACATGAGCCTCTTTTAGTGGCCCTTGAAACTGGACATGTGAAATGAGGTACACAAAGCCACAGGCCAGCTGAACCTGGCATCTCTGAATGGGTCTTTACATTCTTCCCAGGAAGATGAATGGCAATCACTATTTTGGCAGGGAGGAAAGTGCATCAGCTAGCAATTTGCTGTAGAAAATGTGCTTTCTGCTCCTCTCACAGCCAAAACTCCTACCCATTTCTTGGAAGTCCTTCTTAGATAAGGACCGTGTTCAACTGAGTGACAGTGAAGCCAAATGGCAATGCCGCAATCAATTGTCCTGTACACAATCTCCTTCATCCACGTGGAAGGTTACTCACGGGCACACAAGAGGACGGAAGAAACCCAAATGCATCGTTGGACATAATAAAGTCAGACGTGTTGAGGGCTGAAGAAATCTTGCAGAGATATGGAAAGCTGCCCTGAAAACCCAGTTCGGGGAGAGCCTGAGCTCTTTTGTGCTTCTAGACCTGAAGATGCTCAGCACCTTTCCCAGATGCTCAGCAGGCAGTAGGATTGTGCCTGAATCTGGCTCTGGAAATGCCAGTGCCTCAACTGAGAGCTGTGGCAATGATTTCCATTGCATGGAGAGGGGCCACAGTCCTGCAAGAGTCTTTCAGCAGAGCAAACAGCAGCCTGGAGGGTGGGCAATGCTGCATCGGGACCACTGCATGCTCATCCTTCACCACAATGCAGAGCTGCCATGGATCACTTTTTCCATTTCTGCTGTTGGATATGTTTTGGAGAAGTTGTTCTAGGTGGCTTTGGATGGTGATCCAAGTAGGAAGCAGCCATTCGCCTGCTGTGATATCCTTACAACTAGTCCTAACTTCTCATTGCCTTTGGTTTGATTGGGGGTATTTTATCTGTTTGTTTGATTGGTTTCTTTGGGTTGGTTTCTTTGTGTTTTTCTCTGTTTTGCTTGGAGTTTCTTTTCCTTTTTTAGAAATGACCGGTGAAGTTGGCACAACCAAACTCCAGAAAACGTAAAGCAGGCTTGACTTTCCAGAAATTGCTTTTGGCTGGCTTTAGCTGCATTCCCCAGGATCACGATCAGCAGTAGATATTTGCAGGTTTTGCTCTGCATCCTCAGCCTGCCCAGATGTTGTTCAGTGTTTCAGCAGTGGAGAAGACGATGGATATTTTGCTAAACCTCCTTTCAAACAAGAAAACTTGGGTTAGCACGACAGAAAAGAAGAGAAGAAAATCTTCGCCAGTTAGAACAGAGCCAGAGTCCCACCATTTCCCCCTCCACTTTTCTTTCTTTTCTACATTTACAGGTAAAGCTTCCATCTGCAAAAGCTTCCATCTCTCACTTCCTGATGTAGCCATTTGCTAGCCTTTAGCCTTGACTGCCACGCATCGGACTGCTGTCCGTGTGGGGCTGGGGATGCTCAGCCTGGAAAGAGAAGGGGGCTGGCGAGGCCTCCCTGCAGCTCTAGGAAAGATGGGCACAGAGAGGAGAAGCCTTTCAACTGCAGGAGTGAGCTTGAAGTTGGATCTAATGAAGCTGCTCTTTTCCACTCCGGCTGCTGGGGCACTGGCCCAGGCTGTGCACAGAGGCTGGGGATGCTCCATCCTTGGCAACATCCAAGGCCAGCTGGGAGCGGGGCTCTGAGCAACCTATTCTGGGCGAAGATTGCTCCGCTTGGAACAAGATGGTCTTTAGGGTCCCTTCCAAGCCCAAGCACCCAGGGATTCCGTCATTCATTCTACGGTCTCCGTTGTCCTCTTCAGCCTGGGCCTGAACTCCTGGCGGTGATGTCACAGTGCACGCTCCAGCTAGAATTTCCAGCATCCAGCAACGGCCACAACACAACCCTTGGCTCTTTGTGCCAGCACGCTCTTCATTCACCCTGCTCCAAGCCTACCCCTGTCACCTTGTTGCCACCTGCTCCCTGATTCCCCCAGCAGTCCCCAAAGCTCCCCATCGCTTGGATTTTGCTCTCCATCCCTGCAGGATGTGTGCATTTGTTCCAAAAGAGGTATGGTACTATTCCATGGAGGCGGACACCCTGCAGCTGCCTGGCTGGGCTGGAGCTCTGTGGGACAGGGTGGGAAAGGGACCCCACGCTGAAATTTTGCTACCTCTGCAGGCTGGCACAGACGGAGAGGAGGAGACGGACGTCGATACACAGACTGATAGAGAAGAAGCCATGGAAGTGGACGGAGAGGATACTGGAGAGGAAGAGATGGATGTGGATATGTACGAGACAGAGGAAGAGATGGAGGTGGAAACGTAAGATTATATTGAAGAGATGGATATTGATCTAAAAGACAAGGAGGAAGACATGGTCTTGGGATGAAGACCGA
Source organism: Cyanistes caeruleus (assembly GCF_971803275.1). NCBI lineage: Eukaryota > Metazoa > Chordata > Aves > Passeriformes > Paridae > Cyanistes > Cyanistes caeruleus. Next base: position 8,868 of record NW_028255972.1, read on the forward strand.
TGCCAGCAGCAGAACAGGCAGGTGCTCCCCACAGGCAGAGTGGGTCCCCTGCTGCCAGCCTGGGGCCGGGCTGGGCACTCCCTGCTCAGGGACACGCTAGCCCATGCACTGCATTCTGCTGGCCATCCCTGGCCTGGCCTGGGCTTGCTGTGGGCCACACAAGCCCTGTTCCAGTGCCTGGGCCACAGCCCCCAGCCAGGCTCCCTTCTGGCAGCAGAGTCCCACTGGGCCAGTGTCCCAGCCCGGCAGCACATGGAACACCCTTCCGTGCCTGACTGCACTGACCGTGCTACTTGTTTTTCCTTCCAGGACTTAGGGACATCACAGACACAGATGCCACCCTGCTGTACATACGTTTTACAGTTGTTGTGTTCAGGATAGAGGTTTTAGAGCTTGTTTAAGTTGTCTGTAAATACGTTTCATAGAGTTTTGTTAGATCTGTTCTCAGGTAAATAGGTTCTATAGTTTGTTGTTGTTGTTGTTGTTGTTGTTGTTACCAATATTCTTACAGTGTAAATATGTGGTGTAGTTCATTCTTGTTCCTTTTCTTCTACAGATAAACAGTCTTTGATTTTCACACCCCAGTTCTCTTTGCATTTTCTTCGGGCACATTTGCAAAGCTGTGGGTTGTTTCGGGAACAATGTTTGCAGGACTCTAAAAAGAGTATCAAAACCGCTCTGCCACACTCTCAGCTGCTGCTGCTGCCCCAAAAAGCGCTGGCTGTCTTTGCTCACACAATCACAGTTGTGGTGGCATTTCTACCACACCACAGGACAGCGATGTTTTCCCTCTTCTCCTGGAAATACCTACAGCACTTGTGGGTAGCAAGGCAAACATGAGCCTCTTTTAGTGGCCCTTGAAACTGGACATGTGAAATGAGGTACACAAAGCCACAGGCCAGCTGAACCTGGCATCTCTGAATGGGTCTTTACATTCTTCCCAGGAAGATGAATGGCAATCACTATTTTGGCAGGGAGGAAAGTGCATCAGCTAGCAATTTGCTGTAGAAAATGTGCTTTCTGCTCCTCTCACAGCCAAAACTCCTACCCATTTCTTGGAAGTCCTTCTTAGATAAGGACCGTGTTCAACTGAGTGACAGTGAAGCCAAATGGCAATGCCGCAATCAATTGTCCTGTACACAATCTCCTTCATCCACGTGGAAGGTTACTCACGGGCACACAAGAGGACGGAAGAAACCCAAATGCATCGTTGGACATAATAAAGTCAGACGTGTTGAGGGCTGAAGAAATCTTGCAGAGATATGGAAAGCTGCCCTGAAAACCCAGTTCGGGGAGAGCCTGAGCTCTTTTGTGCTTCTAGACCTGAAGATGCTCAGCACCTTTCCCAGATGCTCAGCAGGCAGTAGGATTGTGCCTGAATCTGGCTCTGGAAATGCCAGTGCCTCAACTGAGAGCTGTGGCAATGATTTCCATTGCATGGAGAGGGGCCACAGTCCTGCAAGAGTCTTTCAGCAGAGCAAACAGCAGCCTGGAGGGTGGGCAATGCTGCATCGGGACCACTGCATGCTCATCCTTCACCACAATGCAGAGCTGCCATGGATCACTTTTTCCATTTCTGCTGTTGGATATGTTTTGGAGAAGTTGTTCTAGGTGGCTTTGGATGGTGATCCAAGTAGGAAGCAGCCATTCGCCTGCTGTGATATCCTTACAACTAGTCCTAACTTCTCATTGCCTTTGGTTTGATTGGGGGTATTTTATCTGTTTGTTTGATTGGTTTCTTTGGGTTGGTTTCTTTGTGTTTTTCTCTGTTTTGCTTGGAGTTTCTTTTCCTTTTTTAGAAATGACCGGTGAAGTTGGCACAACCAAACTCCAGAAAACGTAAGCCAGGCTTGACTTTCCAGAAATTGCTTTTGGCTGGCTTTAGCTGCATTCCCCAGGATCACGATCAGCAGTAGATATTTGCAGGTTTTGCTCTGCATCCTCAGCCTGCCCAGATGTTGTTCAGTGTTTCAGCAGTGGAGAAGACGATGGATATTTTGCTAAACCTCCTTTCAAACAACAAAACTTGGGTTAGCACGACAGAAAAGAAGAGAAGAAAATCTTCGCCAGTTAGAACAGAGCCAGAGTCCCACCATTTCCCCCTCCACTTTTCTTTCTTTTCTACATTTACAGGTAAAGCTTCCATCTGCAAAAGCTTCCATCTCTCACTTCCTGATGTAGCCATTTGCTAGCCTTTAGCCTTGACTGCCACGCATCGGACTGCTGTCCGTGTGGGGCTGGGGATGCTCAGCCTGGAAAGAGAAGGGGGCTGGCGAGGCCTCCCTGCAGCTCTAGGAAAGATGGGCACAGAGAGGAGAAGCCTTTCAACTGCAGGAGTGAGCTTGAAGTTGGATCTAATGAAGCTGCTCTTTTCCACTCCGGCTGCTGGGGCACTGGCCCAGGCTGTGCACAGAGGCTGGGGATGCTCCATCCTTGGCAACATCCAAGGCCAGCTGGGAGCGGGGCTCTGAGCAACCTATTCTGGGCGAAGATTGCTCCGCTTGGAACAAGATGGTCTTTAGGGTCCCTTCCAAGCCCAAGCACCCAGGGATTCCGTCATTCATTCTACGGTCTCCGTTGTCCTCTTCAGCCTGGGCCTGAACTCCTGGCGGTGATGTCACAGTGCACGCTCCAGCTAGAATTTCCAGCATCCAGCAACGGCCACAACACAACCCTTGGCTCTTTGTGCCAGCACGCTCTTCATTCACCCTGCTCCAAGCCTACCCCTGTCACCTTGTTGCCACCTGCTCCCTGATTCCCCCAGCAGTCCCCAAAGCTCCCCATCGCTTGGATTTTGCTCTCCATCCCTGCAGGATGTGTGCATTTGTTCCAAAAGAGGTATGGTACTATTCCATGGAGGCGGACACCCTGCAGCTGCCTGGCTGGGCTGGAGCTCTGTGGGACAGGGTGGGAAAGGGACCCCACGCTGAAATTTTGCTACCTCTGCAGGCTGGCACAGACGGAGAGGAGGAGACGGACGTCGATACACAGACTAGATAGAGAAGAAGCCATGGAAGTGGACGGAGAGGATACTGGAGAGGAAGAGATGGATGTGGATATGTACGAGACAGAGGAAGAGATGGAGGTGGAAACGTAAGATTATATTGAAGAGATGGATATTGATCTAAAAGACAAGGAGGAAGACATGGTCTTGGGATGAAGACCGATGCCAGCAGCAGAACAGGCAGGTGCTCCCCACAGGCAGAGTGGGTCCCCTGCTGCCAGCCTGGGGCCGGGCTGGGCACTCCCTGCTCAGGGACACGCTAGCCCATGCACTGGATTCTGCTGGCCATCCCTGGCCTGGCCTGGGCTTGCTGTGGGCCACACAAGCCCTGTTCCAGTGCCTGGGCCACAGCCCCCAGCCAGGCTCCCTTCTGGCAGCAGAGTCCCACTGGGCCAGTGTCCCAGCCCGGCAGCACATGGAACACCCTTCCGTGCCTGACTGCACTGACCGTGCTACTTGTTTTTCCTTCCAGGACTTAGGGACATCACAGACACAGATGCCACCCTGCTGTACATACGTTTTACAGTTGTTGTGTTCAGGATAGAGGTTTTAGAGCTTGTTTAAGTTGTCTGTAAATACGTTTCATAGAGTTTTGTTAGATCTGTTCTCAGGTAAATAGGTTCTATAGTTTGTTGTTGTTGTTGTTGTTGTTGTTGTTACCAATATTCTTACAGTGTAAATATGTGGTGTAGTTCATTCTTGTTCCTTTTCTTCTACAGATAAACAGTCTTTGATTTTCACACCCCAGTTCTCTTTGCATTTTCTTCGGGCACATTTGCAAAGCTGTGGGTTGTTTCGGGAACAATGTTTGCAGGACTCTAAAAAGAGTATCAAAACCGCTCTGCCACACTCTCAGCTGCTGCTGCTGCCCCAAAAAGCGCTGGCTGTCTTTGCTCACACAATCACAGTTGTGGTGGCATTTCTACCACACCACAGGACAGCGATGTTTTCCCTCTTCTCCTGGAAATACCTACAGCACTTGTGGGTAGCAAGGCAAACATGAGCCTCTTTTAGTGGCCCTTGAAACTGGACATGTGAAATGAGGTACACAAAGCCACAGGCCAGCTGAACCTGGCATCTCTGAATGGGTCTTTACATTCTTCCCAGGAAGATGAATGGCAATCACTATTTTGGCAGGGAGGAAAGTGCATCAGCTAGCAATTTGCTGTAGAAAATGTGCTTTCTGCTCCTCTCACAGCCAAAACTCCTACCCATTTCTTGGAAGTCCTTCTTAGATAAGGACCGTGTTCAACTGAGTGACAGTGAAGCCAAATGGCAATGCCGCAATCAATTGTCCTGTACACAATCTCCTTCATCCACGTGGAAGGTTACTCACGGGCACACAAGAGGACGGAAGAAACCCAAATGCATCGTTGGACATAATAAAGTCAGACGTGTTGAGGGCTGAAGAAATCTTGCAGAGATATGGAAAGCTGCCCTGAAAACCCAGTTTGGGGAGAGCCTGAGCTCTTTTGTGCTTCTAGGCCTGAAGATGCTCAGCACCTTTCCCAGATGCTCAGCAGGCAGTAGGATTGTGCCTGAATCTGGCTCTGGAAATGCCAGTGCCTCAACTGAGAGCTGTGGCAATGATTTCCATTGCATGGAGAGGGGCCACAGTCCTGCAAGAGTCTTTCAGCAGAGCAAACAGCAGCCTGGAGGGTGGGCAATGCTGCATCGGGACCACTGCATGCTCATCCTTCACCACAATGCAGAGCTGCCATGGATCACTTTTTCCATTTCTGCTGTTGGATATGTTTTGGAGAAGGTGTTCTAGGTGGCTTTGGATGGTGATCCAAGTAGGAAGCAGCCATTCGCCTGCTGTGATATCCTTACAACTAGTCCTAACTTCTCATTGCCTTTGGTTTGATTGGGGGTGTTTTATCTGTTTGTTTGATTGGTTTCTTTGGGTTGGTTTCTTTGTGTTTTTCTCTGTTTTGCTTGGAGTTTCTTTTCCTTTTTTAGAAATGACCGGTGAAGTTGGCACAACCAAACTCCAGAAAACGTAAGCCAGGCTTGACTTTCCAGAAATTGCTTTTGGCTGGCTTTAGCTGCATTCCCTAGGATCACGATCAGCAGTAGATATTTGCAGGTTTTGCTCTGCATCCTCAGCCTGCCCAGATGTTGTTCAGTGTTTCAGCAGTGGAGAAGACGATGGATATTTTGCTAAACCTCCTTTCAAACAACAAAACTTGGGTTAGCACGACAGAAAAGAAGAGAAGAAAATCTTCGCCAGTTAGAACAGAGCCAGAGTCCCACCATTTCCCCCTCCACTTTTCTTTCTTTTCTACATTTACAGGTAAAGCTTCCATCTGCAAAAGCTTCCATCTCTCACTTCCTGATGTAGCCATTTGCTAGCCTTTAGCCTTGACTGCCACGCATCGGACTGCTGTCCGTGTGGGGCTGGGGATGCTCAGCCTGGAAAGAGAAGGGGGCTGGCGAGGCCTCCCTGCAGCTCTAGGAAAGATGGGCACAGAGAGGAGAAGCCTTTCAACTGCAGGAGTGAGCTTGAAGTTGGATCTAATGAAGCTGCTCTTTTCCACTCCGGCTGCTGGGGCACTGGCCCAGGCTGTGCACAGAGGCTGGGGATGCTCCATCCTTGGCAACATCCAAGGCCAGCTGGGAGCGGGGCTCTGAGCAACCTATTCTGGGCGAAGATTGCTCCGCTTGGAACAAGATGGTCTTTAGGGTCCCTTCCAAGCCCAAGCACCCAGGGATTCCGTCATTCATTCTACGGTCTCCGTTGTCCTCTTCAGCCTGGGCCTGAACTCCTGGCGGTGATGTCACAGTGCACGCTCCAGCTAGAATTTCCAGCATCCAGCAACGGCCACAACACAACCCTTGGCTCTTTGTGCCAGCACGCTCTTCATTCACCCTGCTCCAAGCCTACCCCTGTCACCTTGTTGCCACCTGCTCCCTGATTCCCCCAGCAGTCCCCAAAGCTCCCCATCGCTTGGATTTTGCTCTCCATCCCTGCAGGATGTGTGCATTTGTTCCAAAAGAGGTATGGTACTATTCCATGGAGGCGGACACCCTGCAGCTGCCTGGCTGGGCTGGAGCTCTGTGGGACAGGGTGGGAAAGGGACCCCACGCTGAAATTTTGCTACCTCTGCAGGCTGGCACAGACGGAGAGGAGGAGACGGACGTCGATACACAGACTGATAGAGAAGAAGCCATGGAAGTGGACGGAGAGGATACTGGAGAGGAAGAGATGGATGTGGATATGTACGAGACAGAGGAAGAGATGGAGGTGGAAACGTAAGATTATATTGAAGAGATGGATATTGATCTAAAAGACAAGGAGGAAGACATGGTCTTGGGATGAAGACCGATGCCAGCAGCAGAACAGGCAGGTGCTCCCCACAGGCAGAGTGGGTCCCCTGCTGCCAGCCTGGGGCCGGGCTGGGCACTCCCTGCTCAGGGACACGCTAGCCCATGCACTGCATTCTGCTGGCCATCCCTGGCCTGGCCTGGGCTTGCTGTGGGCCACACAAGCCCTGTTCCAGTGCCTGGGCCACAGCCCCCAGCCAGGCTCCCTTCTGGCAGCAGAGTCCCACTGGGCCAGTGTCCCAGCCCGGCAGCACATGGAACACCCTTCCGTGCCTGACTGCACTGACCGTGCTACTTGTTTTTCCTTCCAGGACTTAGGGACATCACAGACACAGATGCCACCCTGCTGTACATACGTTTTACAGTTGTTGTGTTCAGGATAGAGGTTTTAGAGCTTGTTTAAGTTGTCTGTAAATACGTTTCATAGAGTTTTGTTAGATCTGTTCTCAGGTAAATAGGTTCTATAGTTTGTTGTTGTTGTTGTTGTTGTTGTTGTTACCAATATTCTTACAGTGTAAATATGTGGTGTAGTTCATTCTTGTTCCTTTTCTTCTACAGATAAACAGTCTTTGATTTTCACACCCCAGTTCTCTTTGCATTTTCTTCGGGCACATTTGCAAAGCTGTGGGTTGTTTCGGGAACAATGTTTGCAGGACTCTAAAAAGAGTATCAAAACCGCTCTGCCACACTCTCAGCTGCTGCTGCTGCCCCAAAAAGCGCTGGCTGTCTTTGCTCACACAATCACAGTTGTGGTGGCATTTCTACCACACCACAGGACAGCGATGTTTTCCCTCTTCTCCTGGAAATACCTACAGCACTTGTGGGTAGCAAGGCAAACATGAGCCTCTTTTAGTGGCCCTTGAAACTGGACATGTGAAATGAGGTACACAAAGCCACAGGCCAGCTGAACCTGGCATCTCTGAATGGGTCTTTACATTCTTCCCAGGAAGATGAATGGCAATCACTATTTTGGCAGGGAGGAAAGTGCATCAGCTAGCAATTTGCTGTAGAAAATGTGCTTTCTGCTCCTCTCACAGCCAAAACTCCTACCCATTTCTTGGAAGTCCTTCTTAGATAAGGACCGTGTTCAACTGAGTGACAGTGAAGCCAAATGGCAATGCCGCAATCAATTGTCCTGTACACAATCTCCTTCATCCACGTGGAAGGTTACTCACGGGCACACAAGAGGACGGAAGAAACCCAAATGCATCGTTGGACATAATAAAGTCAGACGTGTTGAGGGCTGAAGAAATCTTGCAGAGATATGGAAAGCTGCCCTGAAAACCCAGTTCGGGGAGAGCCTGAGCTCTTTTGTGCTTCTAGACCTGAAGATGCTCAGCACCTTTCCCAGATGCTCAGCAGGCAGTAGGATTGTGCCTGAATCTGGCTCTGGAAATGCCAGTGCCTCAACTGAGAGCTGTGGCAATGATTTCCATTGCATGGAGAGGGGCCACAGTCCTGCAAGAGTCTTTCAGCAGAGCAAACAGCAGCCTGGAGGGTGGGCAATGCTGCATCGGGACCACTGCATGCTCATCCTTCACCACAATGCAGAGCTGCCATGGATCACTTTTTCCATTTCTGCTGTTGGATATGTTTTGGAGAAGTTGTTCTAGGTGGCTTTGGATGGTGATCCAAGTAGGAAGCAGCCATTCGCCTGCTGTGATATCCTTACAACTAGTCCTAACTTCTCATTGCCTTTGGTTTGATTGGGGGTATTTTATCTGTTTGTTTGATTGGTTTCTTTGGGTTGGTTTCTTTGTGTTTTTCTCTGTTTTGCTTGGAGTTTCTTTTCCTTTTTTAGAAATGACCGGTGAAGTTGGCACAACCAAACTCCAGAAAACGTAAGCCAGGCTTGACTTTCCAGAAATTGCTTTTGGCTGGCTTTAGCTGCATTCCCCAGGATCACGATCAGCAGTAGATATTTGCAGGTTTTGCTCTGCATCCTCAGCCTGCCCAGATGTTGTTCAGTGTTTCAGCAGTGGAGAAGACGATGGATATTTTGCTAAACCTCCTTTCAAACAACAAAACTTGGGTTAGCACGACAGAAAAGAAGAGAAGAAAATCTTCGCCAGTTAGAACAGAGCCAGAGTCCCACCATTTCCCCCTCCACTTTTCTTTCTTTTCTACATTTACAGGTAAAGCTTCCATCTGCAAAAGCTTCCATCTCTCACTTCCTGATGTAGCCATTTGCTACCCTTTAGCCTTGACTGCCACGCATCGGACTGCTGTCCGTGTGGGGCTGGGGATGCTCAGCCTGGAAAGAGAAGGGGGCTGGCGAGGCCTCCCTGCAGCTCTAGGAAAGATGGGCACAGAGAGGAGAAGCCTTTCAACTGCAGGAGTGAGCTTGAAGTTGGATCTAATGAAGCTGCTCTTTTCCACTCCGGCTGCTGGGGCACTGGCCCAGGCTGTGCACAGAGGCTGGGGATGCTCCATCCTTGGCAACATCCAAGGCCAGCTGGGAGCGGGGCTCTGAGCAACCTATTCTGGGCGAAGATTGCTCCGCTTGGAACAAGATGGTCTTTAGGGTCCCTTCCAAGCCCAAGCACCCAGGGATTCCGTCATTCATTCTACGGTCTCCGTTGTCCTCTTCAGCCTGGGCCTGAACTCCTGGCGGTGATGTCACAGTGCACGCTCCAGCTAGAATTTCCAGCATCCAGCAACGGCCACAACACAACCCTTGGCTCTTTGTGCCAGCACGCTCTTCATTCACCCTGCTCCAAGCCTACCCCTGTCACCTTGTTGCCACCTGCTCCCTGATTCCCCCAGCAGTCCCCAAAGCTCCCCATCGCTTGGATTTTGCTCTCCATCCCTGCAGGATGTGTGCATTTGTTCCAAAAGAGGTATGGTACTATTCCATGGAGGCGGACACCCTGCAGCTGCCTGGCTGGGCTGGAGCTCTGTGGGACAGGGTGGGAAAGGGACCCCACGCTGAAATTTTGCTACCTCTGCAGGCTGGCACAGACGGAGAGGAGGAGACGGACGTCGATACACAGACTAGATAGAGAAGAAGCCATGGAAGTGGACGGAGAGGATACTGGAGAGGAAGAGATGGATGTGGATATGTACGAGACAGAGGAAGAGATGGAGGTGGAAACGTAAGATTATATTGAAGAGATGGATATTGATCTAAAAGACAAGGAGGAAGACATGGTCTTGGGATGAAGACCGATGCCAGCAGCAGAACAGGCAGGTGCTCCCCACAGGCAGAGTGGGTCCCCTGCTGCCAGCCTGGGGCCGGGCTGGGCACTCCCTGCTCAGGGACACGCTAGCCCATGCACTGGATTCTGCTGGCCATCCCTGGCCTGGCCTGGGCTTGCTGTGGGCCACACAAGCCCTGTTCCAGTGCCTGGGCCACAGCCCCCAGCCAGGCTCCCTTCTGGCAGCAGAGTCCCACTGGGCCAGTGTCCCAGCCCGGCAGCACATGGAACACCCTTCCGTGCCTGACTGCACTGACCGTGCTACTTGTTTTTCCTTCCAGGACTTAGGGACATCACAGACACAGATGCCACCCTGCTGTACATACGTTTTACAGTTGTTGTGTTCAGGATAGAGGTTTTAGAGCTTGTTTAAGTTGTCTGTAAATACGTTTCATAGAGTTTTGTTAGATCTGTTCTCAGGTAAATAGGTTCTATAGTTTGTTGTTGTTGTTGTTGTTGTTGTTGTTACCAATATTCTTACAGTGTAAATATGTGGTGTAGTTCATTCTTGTTCCTTTTCTTCTACAGATAAACAGTCTTTGATTTTCACACCCCAGTTCTCTTTGCATTTTCTTCGGGCACATTTGCAAAGCTGTGGGTTGTTTCGGGAACAATGTTTGCAGGACTCTAAAAAGAGTATCAAAACCGCTCTGCCACACTCTCAGCTGCTGCTGCTGCCCCAAAAAGCGCTGGCTGTCTTTGCTCACACAATCACAGTTGTGGTGGCATTTCTACCACACCACAGGACAGCGATGTTTTCCCTCTTCTCCTGGAAATACCTACAGCACTTGTGGGTAGCAAGGCAAACATGAGCCTCTTTTAGTGGCCCTTGAAACTGGACATGTGAAATGAGGTACACAAAGCCACAGGCCAGCTGAACCTGGCATCTCTGAATGGGTCTTTACATTCTTCCCAGGAAGATGAATGGCAATCACTATTTTGGCAGGGAGGAAAGTGCATCAGCTAGCAATTTGCTGTAGAAAATGTGCTTTCTGCTCCTCTCACAGCCAAAACTCCTACCCATTTCTTGGAAGTCCTTCTTAGATAAGGACCGTGTTCAACTGAGTGACAGTGAAGCCAAATGGCAATGCCGCAATCAATTGTCCTGTACACAATCTCCTTCATCCACGTGGAAGGTTACTCACGGGCACACAAGAGGACGGAAGAAACCCAAATGCATCGTTGGACATAATAAAGTCAGACGTGTTGAGGGCTGAAGAAATCTTGCAGAGATATGGAAAGCTGCCCTGAAAACCCAGTTTGGGGAGAGCCTGAGCTCTTTTGTGCTTCTAGGCCTGAAGATGCTCAGCACCTTTCCCAGATGCTCAGCAGGCAGTAGGATTGTGCCTGAATCTGGCTCTGGAAATGCCAGTGCCTCAACTGAGAGCTGTGGCAATGATTTCCATTGCATGGAGAGGGGCCACAGTCCTGCAAGAGTCTTTCAGCAGAGCAAACAGCAGCCTGGAGGGTGGGCAATGCTGCATCGGGACCACTGCATGCTCATCCTTCACCACAATGCAGAGCTGCCATGGATCACTTTTTCCATTTCTGCTGTTGGATATGTTTTGGAGAAGGTGTTCTAGGTGGCTTTGGATGGTGATCCAAGTAGGAAGCAGCCATTCGCCTGCTGTGATATCCTTACAACTAGTCCTAACTTCTCATTGCCTTTGGTTTGATTGGGGGTGTTTTATCTGTTTGTTTGATTGGTTTCTTTGGGTTGGTTTCTTTGTGTTTTTCTCTGTTTTGCTTGGAGTTTCTTTTCCTTTTTTAGAAATGACCGGTGAAGTTGGCACAACCAAACTCCAGAAAACGTAAGCCAGGCTTGACTTTCCAGAAATTGCTTTTGGCTGGCTTTAGCTGCATTCCCTAGGATCACGATCAGCAGTAGATATTTGCAGGTTTTGCTCTGCATCCTCAGCCTGCCCAGATGTTGTTCAGTGTTTCAGCAGTGGAGAAGACGATGGATATTTTGCTAAACCTCCTTTCAAACAACAAAACTTGGGTTAGCACGACAGAAAAGAAGAGAAGAAAATCTTCGCCAGTTAGAACAGAGCCAGAGTCCCACCATTTCCCCCTCCACTTTTCTTTCTTTTCTACTTTTAGAGGTAAAGTTTCCATCTCCAAAATCTTCCATCTCTCACTTCCTGATGTAGCCATTTGCTACCCTTTAGCCTTGACTGCCACGCATCGGACTGCTGTCCGTGTGGGGCTGGGGATGCTCAGCCTGGAAAGAGAAGGGGGCTGGCGAGGCCTCCCTGCAGCTCTAGGAAAGATGGGCACAGAGAGGAGAAGCCTTTCAACTGCAGGAGTGAGCTTGAAGTTGGATCTAATGAAGCTGCTCTTTTCCACTCCGGCTGCTGGGGCACTGGCCCAGGCTGTGCACAGAGGCTGGGGATGCTCCATCCTTGGCAACATCCAAGGCCAGCTGGGAGCGGGGCTCTGAGCAACCTATTCTGGGCGAAGATTGCTCCGCTTGGAACAAGATGGTCTTTAGGGTCCCTTCCAAGCCCAAGCACCCAGGGATTTCGTCATTCATTCTACGGTCTCCGTTGTCCTCTTCAGCCTGGGCCTGAACTCCTGGCGGTGATGTCACAGTGCACGCTCCAGCTAGAACTTCCAGCATCCAGCAACGGCCACAACACAACCCTTGGCTCTTTGTGCCAGCACGCTCTTCATTCACCCTGCTCCAAGCCTACCCCTGTCACCTTGTTGCCACCTGCTCCCTGATTCCCCCAGCAGTCCCCAAAGCTTCCCATCGCTTGGATTTTGCTCTCCATCCCTGCAGGATGTGTGCATTTGTTCCAAAAGAGGTATGGTACTATTCCATGGAGGCGGACACCCTGCAGCTGCCTGGCTGGGCTGGAGCTCTGTGGGACAGGGTGGGAAAGGGACCCCACGCTGAAATTTTGCTACCTCTGCAGGCTGGCACAGACGGAGAGGAGGAGACAGACGTCGATACACAGACTGATAGAGAAGAAGCCATGGAAGTGGACGGAGAGGATACTGGAGAGGAAGAGATGGATGTGGATATGTACGAGACAGAGGAAGAGATGGAGGTGGAAACGTAAGATTATATTGAAGAGATGGATATTGATCTAAAAGACAAGGAGGAAGACATGGTCTTGGGATGAAGACCGATGCCAGCAGCAGAACAGGCAGGTGCTCCCCACAGGCAGAGTGGGTCCCCTGCTGCCAGCCTGGGGCCGGGCTGGGCACTCCCTGCTCAGGGACACGCTAACCCATGCACTGCATTCTGCTGGCCATCCCTGGCCTGGCCTGGGCTTGCTGTGGGCCACACAAGCCCTGTTCCAGTGCCTGGGCCACAGCCCCCAGCCAGGCTCCCTTCTGGCAGCAGAGTCCCACTGGGCCAGTGTCCCAGCCCGGCAGCACATGGAACACCCTTCCGTGCCTGACTGCACTGACCGTGCTACTTGTTTTTCCTTCCAGGACTTAGGGACATCACAGACACAGATGCCACCCTGCTGTACATACGTTTTACAGTTGTTGTGTTCAGGATAGAGGTTTTAGAGCTTGTTTAAGTTGTCTGTAAATACGTTTCATAGAGTTTTGTTAGATCTGTTCTCAGGTAAATAGGTTCTATAGTTTGTTGTTGTTGTTGTTGTTGTTGTTGTTACCAATATTCTTACAGTGTAAATATGTGGTGTAGTTCATTCTTGTTCCTTTTCTTCTACAGATAAACAGTCTTTGATTTTCACACCCCAGTTCTCTTTGCATTTTCTTCGGGCACATTTGCAAAGCTGTGGGTTGTTTCGGGAACAATGTTTGCAGGACTCTAAAAAGAGTATCAAAACCGCTCTGCCACACTCTCAGCTGCTGCTGCTGCCCCAAAAAGCGCTGGCTGTCTTTGCTCACACAATCACAGTTGTGGTGGCATTTCTACCACACCACAGGACAGCGATGTTTTCCCTCTTCTCCTGGAAATACCTACAGCACTTGTGGGTAGCAAGGCAAACATGAGCCTCTTTTAGTGGCCCTTGAAACTGGACATGTGAAATGAGGTACACAAAGCCACAGGCCAGCTGAGCCTGGCATCTCTGAATGGGTCTTTACATTCTTCCCAGGAAGATGAATGGCAATCACTATTTTGGCAGGGAGGAACGTGCATCAGCTAGCAATTTGCTGTAGAAAATGTGCTTTCTGCTCCTCTCACAGCCAAAACTCCTACCCATTTCTTGGAAGTCCTTCTTAGATAAGGACCGTGTTCAACTGAGTGACAGTGAAGCCAAATGGCAATGCCGCAATCAATTGTCCTGTACACAATCTCCTTCATCCACGTGGAAGGTTACTCACGGGCACACAAGAGGACGGAAGAAACCCAAATGCATCGTTGGACATAATAAAGTCAGACGTGTTGAGGGCTGAAGAAATCTTGCAGAGATATGGAAAGCTGCCCTGAAAACCCAGTTCGGGGAGAGCCTGAGCTCTTTTGTGCTTCTAGGCCTGAAGATGCTCAGCACCTTTCCCAGATGCTCAGCAGGCAGTAGGATTGTGCCTGAATCTGGCTCTGGAAATGCCAGTGCCTCAACTGAGAGCTGTGGCAATGATTTCCATTGCATGGAGAGGGGCCACAGTCCTGCAAGAGTCTTTCAGCAGAGCAAACAGCAGCCTGGAGGGTGGGCAATGCTGCATCGGGACCACTGCATGCTCATCCTTCACCACAATGCAGAGCTGCCATGGATCACTTTTTCCATTTCTGCTGTTGGATATGTTTTGGAGAAGTTGTTCTAGGTGGCTTTGGATGGTGATCCAAGTAGGAAGCAGCCATTCGCCTGCTGTGATATCCTTACAACTAGTCCTAACTTCTCATTGCCTTTGGTTTGATTGGGGGTGTTTTATCTGTTTGTTTGATTGGTTTCTTTGGGTTGGTTTCTTTGTGTTTTTCTCTGTTTTGCTTGGAGTTTCTTTTCCTTTTTTAGAAATGACCGGTGAAGTTGGCACAACCAAACTCCAGAAAACGTAAGCCAGGCTTGACTTTCCAGAAATTGCTTTTGGCTGGCTTTAGCTGCATTCCCTAGGATCACGATCAGCAGTAGATATTTGCAGGTTTTGCTCTGCATCCTCAGCCTGCCCAGATGTTGTTCAGTGTTTCAGCAGTGGAGAAGACGATGGATATTTTGCTAAACCTCCTTTCAAACAACAAAACTTGGGTTAGCACGACAGAAAAGAAGAGAAGAAAATCTTCGCCAGTTAGAACAGAGCCAGAGTCCCACCATTTCCCCCTCCACTTTTCTTTCTTTTCTACATTTACAGGTAAAGCTTCCATCTCCAAAATCTTCCATCTCTCACTTCCTGATGTAGCCATTTGCTACCCTTTAGCCTTGACTGCCACGCATCGGACTGCTGTCCGTGTGGGGCTGGGGATGCTCAGCCTGGAAAGAGAAGGGGGCTGGCGAGGCCTCCCTGCAGCTCTAGGAAAGATGGGCACAGAGAGGAGAAGCCTTTCAACTGCAGGAGTGAGCTTGAAGTTGGATCTAATGAAGCTGCTCTTTTCCACTCCGACTGCTGGGGCACTGGCCTAGGCTGTGCACAGAGGCTGGGGATGCTCCATCCTTGGCAACATCCAAGGCCAGCTGGGAGCGGGGCTCTGAGCAACCTATTCTGGGCGAAGATTGCTCCGCTTGGAACAAGATGGTCTTTAGGGTCCCTTCCAAGCCCAAGCACCCAGGGATTCCGTCATTCATTCTACGGTCTCCGTTGTCCTCTTCAGCCTGGGCCTGAACTCCTGGCGGTGATGTCACAGTGCACGCTCCAGCTAGAACTTCCAGCATCCAGCAACGGCCACAACACAACCCTTGGCTCTTTGTGCCAGCACGCTCTTCATTCACCCTGCTCCAAGCCTACCCCTGTCACCTTGTTGCCACCTGCTCCCTGATTCCCCCAGCAGTCCCCAAAGCTCCCCATCGCTTGGATTTTGCTCTCCATCCCTGCAGGATGTGTGCATTTGTTCCAAAAGAGGTATGGTACTATTCCATGGAGGCGGACACCCTGCAGCTGCCTGGCTGGGCTGGAGCTCTGTGGGACAGGGTGGGAAAGGGACCCCACGCTGAAATTTTGCTACCTCTGCAGGCTGGCACAGACGGAGAGGAGGAGACAGACGTCGATACACAGACTGATAGAGAAGAAGCCATGGAAGTGGACGGAGAGGATACTGGAGAGGAAGAGATGGATGTGGATATGTACGAGACAGAGGAAGAGATGGAGGTGGAAACGTAAGATTATATTGAAGAGATGGATATTGATCTAAAAGACAAGGAGGAAGACATGGTCTTGGGATGAAGACCGATGCCAGCAGCAGAACAGGCAGGTGCTCCCCACAGGCAGAGTGGGTCCCCTGCTGCCAGCCTGGGGCCGGGCTGGGCACTCCCTGCTCAGGGACACGCTAGCCCATGCACTGCATTCTGCTGGCCATCCCTGGCCTGGCCTGGGCTTGCTGTGGGCCACACAAGCCCTGTTCCAGTGCCTGGGCCACAGCCCCCAGCCAGGCTCCCTTCTGGCAGCAGTGTCCCACTGGGCCAGTGTCCCAGCCCGGCAGCACATGGAACACCCTTCCGTGCCTGACTGCACTGACCGTGCTACTTGTTTTTCCTTCCAGGACTTAGGGACATCACAGACACAGATGCCACCCTGCTGTACATACGTTTTACAGTTGTTGTGTTCAGGATAGAGGTTTTAGAGCTTGTTTAAGTTGTCTGTAAATACGTTTCATAGAGTTTTGTTAGATCTGTTCTCAGGTAAATAGGTTCTATAGTTTGTTGTTGTTGTTGTTGTTGTTGTTGTTGTTACCAATATTCTTACAGTGTAAATATGTGGTGTAGTTCATTCTTGTTCCTTTTCTTCTACAGATAAACAGTCTTTGATTTTCACACCCCAGTTCTCTTTGCATTTTCTTCGGGCACATTTGCAAAGCTGTGGGTTGTTTCGGGAACAATGTTTGCAGGACTCTAAAAAGAGTATCAAAACCGCTCTGCCACACTCTCAGCTGCTGCTGCTGCCCCAAAAAGCGCTGGCTGTCTTTGCTCACACAATCACAGTTGTGGTGGCATTTCTACCACACCACAGGACAGCGATGTTTTCCCTCTTCTCCTGGAAATACCTACAGCACTTGTGGGTAGCAAGGCAAACATGAGCCTCTTTTAGTGGCCCTTGAAACTGGACATGTGAAATGAGGTACACAAAGCCACAGGCCAGCTGAACCTGGCATCTCTGAATGGGTCTTTACATTCTTCCCAGGAAGATGAATGGCAATCACTATTTTGGCAGGGAGGAAAGTGCATCAGCTAGCAATTTGCTGTAGAAAATGTGCTTTCTGCTCCTCTCACAGCCAAAACTCCTACCCATTTCTTGGAAGTCCTTCTTAGATAAGGACCGTGTTCAACTGAGTGACAGTGAAGCCAAATGGCAATGCCGCAATCAATTGTCCTGTACACAATCTCCTTCATCCACGTGGAAGGTTACTCACGGGCACACAAGAGGACGGAAGAAACCCAAATGCATCGTTGGACATAATAAAGTCAGACGTGTTGAGGGCTGAAGAAATCTTGCAGAGATATGGAAAGCTGCCCTGAAAACCCAGTTCGGGGAGAGCCTGAGCTCTTTTGTGCTTCTAGGCCTGAAGATGCTCAGCACCTTTCCCAGATGCTCAGCAGGCAGTAGGATTGTGCCTGAATCTGGCTCTGGAAATGCCAGTGCCTCAACTGAGAGCTGTGGCAATGATTTCCATTGCATGGAGAGGGGCCACAGTCCTGCAAGAGTCTTTCAGCAGAGCAAACAGCAGCCTGGAGGGTGGGCAATGCTGCATCGGGACCACTGCATGCTCATCCTTCACCACAATGCAGAGCTGCCATGGATCACTTTTTCCATTTCTGCTGTTGGATATGTTTTGGAGAAGTTGTTCTAGGTGGCTTTGGATGGTGATCCAAGTAGGAAGCAGCCATTCGCCTGCTGTGATATCCTTACAACTAGTCCTAACTTCTCATTGCCTTTGGTTTGATTGGGGGTATTTTATCTGTTTGTTTGATTGGTTTCTTTGGGTTGGTTTCTTTGTGTTTTTCTCTGTTTTGCTTGGAGTTTCTTTTCCTTTTTTAGAAATGACCGGTGAAGTTGGCACAACCAAACTCCAGAAAACGTAAAGCAGGCTTGACTTTCCAGAAATTGCTTTTGGCTGGCTTTAGCTGCATTCCCCAGGATCACGATCAGCAGTAGATATTTGCAGGTTTTGCTCTGCATCCTCAGCCTGCCCAGATGTTGTTCAGTGTTTCAGCAGTGGAGAAGACGATGGATATTTTGCTAAACCTCCTTTCAAACAACAAAACTTGGGTTAGCACGACAGAAAAGAAGAGAAGAAAATCTTCGCCAGTTAGAACAGAGCCAGAGTCCCACCATTTCCCCCTCCACTTTTCTTTCTTTTCTACATTTACAGGTAAAGCTTCCATCTGCAAAAGCTTCCATCTCTCACTTCCTGATGTAGCCATTTGCTAGCCTTTAGCCTTGACTGCCACGCATCGGACTGCTGTCCGTGTGGGGCTGGGGATGCTCAGCCTGGAAAGAGAAGGGGGCTGGCGAGGCCTCCCTGCAGCTCTAGGAAAGATGGGCACAGAGAGGAGAAGCCTTTCAACTGCAGGAGTGAGCTTGAAGTTGGATCTAATGAAGCTGCTCTTTTCCACTCCGGCTGCTGGGGCACTGGCCCAGGCTGTGCACAGAGGCTGGGGATGCTCCATCCTTGGCAACATCCAAGGCCAGCTGGGAGCGGGGCTCTGAGCAACCTATTCTGGGCGAAGATTGCTCCGCTTGGAACAAGATGGTCTTTAGGGTCCCTTCCAAGCCCAAGCACCCAGGGATTCCGTCATTCATTCTACGGTCTCCGTTGTCCTCTTCAGCCTGGGCCTGAACTCCTGGCGGTGATGTCACAGTGCACGCTCCAGCTAGAATTTCCAGCATCCAGCAACGGCCACAACACAACCCTTGGCTCTTTGTGCCAGCACGCTCTTCATTCACCCTGCTCCAAGCCTACCCCTGTCACCTTGTTGCCACCTGCTCCCTGATTCCCCCAGCAGTCCCCAAAGCTCCCCATCGCTTGGATTTTGCTCTCCATCCCTGCAGGATGTGTGCATTTGTTCCAAAAGAGGTATGGTACTATTCCATGGAGGCGGACACCCTGCAGCTGCCTGGCTGGGCTGGAGCTCTGTGGGACAGGGTGGGAAAGGGACCCCACGCTGAAATTTTGCTACCTCTGCAGGCTGGCACAGACGGAGAGGAGGAGACGGACGTCGATACACAGACTGATAGAGAAGAAGCCATGGAAGTGGACGGAGAGGATACTGGAGAGGAAGAGATGGATGTGGATATGTACGAGACAGAGGAAGAGATGGAGGTGGAAACGTAAGATTATATTGAAGAGATGGATATTGATCTAAAAGACAAGGAGGAAGACATGGTCTTGGGATGAAGACCGATGCCAGCAGCAGAACAGGCAGGTGCTCCCCACAGGCAGAGTGGGTCCCCTGCTGCCAGCCTGGGGCCGGGCTGGGCACTCCCTGCTCAGGGACACGCTAGCCCATGCACTGCATTCTGCTGGCCATCCCTGGCCTGGCCTGGGCTTGCTGTGGGCCACACAAGCCCTGTTCCAGTGCCTGGGCCACAGCCCCCAGCCAGGCTCCCTTCTGGCAGCAGAGTCCCACTGGGCCAGTGTCCCAGCCCGGCAGCACATGGAACACCCTTCCGTGCCTGACTGCACTGACCGTGCTACTTGTTTTTCCTTCCAGGACTTAGGGACATCACAGACACAGATGCCACCCTGCTGTACATACGTTTTACAGTTGTTGTGTTCAGGATAGAGGTTTTAGAGTTTGTTTAAGTTGTCTGTAAATACGTTTCATAGAGTTTTGTTAGATCTGTTCTCAGGTAAATAGGTTCTATAGTTTGTTGTTGTTGTTGTTGTTGTTGTTGTTGTTACCAATATTCTTACAGTGTAAATATGTGGTGTAGTTCATTCTTGTTCCTTTTCTTCTACAGATAAACAGTCTTGGAATTTCACACCCCAGTTCTCTTTGCATTTTCTTCGGGCACATTTGCAAAGCTGTGGGTTGTTTCGGGAACAATGTTTGCAGGACTCTAAAAAGAGTATCAAAACCGCTCTGCCACACTCTCAGCTGCTGCTGCTGCCCCAAAAAGCGCTGGCTGTCTTTGCTCACACAATCACAGTTGTGGTGGCATTTCTACCACACCACAGGACAGCGATGTTTTCCCTCTTCTCCTGGAAATACCTACAGCACTTGTGGGTAGCAAGGCAAACATGAGCCTCTTTTAGTGGCCCTTGAAACTGGACATGTGAAATGAGGTACACAAAGCCACAGGCCAGCTGAGCCTGGCATCTCTGAATGGGTCTTTACATTCTTCCCAGGAAGATGAATGGCAATCACTATTTTGGCAGGGAGGAACGTGCATCAGCTAGCAATTTGCTGTAGAAAATGTGCTTTCTGCTCCTCTCACAGCCAAAACTCCTACCCATTTCTTGGAAGTCCTTCTTAGATAAGGACCGTGTTCAACTGAGTGACAGTGAAGCCAAATGGCAATGCCGCAATCAATTGTCCTGTACACAATCTCCTTCATCCACGTGGAAGGTTACTCACGGGCACACAAGAGGACGGAAGAAACCCAAATGCATCGTTGGACATAATAAAGTCAGACGTGTTGAGGGCTGAAGAAATCTTGCAGAGATATGGAAAGCTGCCCTGAAAACCCAGTTCGGGGAGAGCCTGAGCTCTTTTGTGCTTCTAGGCCTGAAGATGCTCAGCACCTTTCCCAGATGCTCAGCAGGCAGTAGGATTGTGCCTGAATCTGGCTCTGGAAATGCCAGTGCCTCAACTGAGAGCTGTGGCAATGATTTCCATTGCATGGAGAGGGGCCACAGTCCTGCAAGAGTCTTTCAGCAGAGCAAACAGCAGCCTGGAGGGTGGGCAATGCTGCATCGGGACCACTGCATGCTCATCCTTCACCACAATGCAGAGCTGCCATGGATCACTTTTTCCATTTCTGCTGTTGGATATGTTTTGGAGAAGTTGTTCTAGGTGGCTTTGGATGGTGATCCAAGTAGGAAGCAGCCATTCGCCTGCTGTGATATCCTTACAACTAGTCCTAACTTCTCATTGCCTTTGGTTTGATTGGGGGTGTTTTATCTGTTTGTTTGATTGGTTTCTTTGGGTTGGTTTCTTTGTGTTTTTCTCTGTTTTGCTTGGAGTTTCTTTTCCTTTTTTAGAAATGACCGGTGAAGTTGGCACAACCAAACTCCAGAAAACGTAAGCCAGGCTTGACTTTCCAGAAATTGCTTTTGGCTGGCTTTAGCTGCATTCCCCAGGATCACGATCAGCAGTAGATATTTGCAGGTTTTGCTCTGCATCCTCAGCCTGCCCAGATGTTGTTCAGTGTTTCAGCAGTGGAGAAGACGATGGATATTTTGCTAAACCTCCTTTCAAACAACAAAACTTGGGTTAGCACGACAGAAAAGAAGAGAAGAAAATCTTCGCCAGTTAGAACAGAGCCAGAGTCCCACCATTTCCCCCTCCACTTTTCTTTCTTTTCTACATTTACAGGTAAAGCTTCCATCTCCAAAATCTTCCATCTCTCACTTCCTGATGTAGCCATTTGCTACCCTTTAGCCTTGACTGCCACGCATCGGACTGCTGTCCGTGTGGGGCTGGGGATGCTCAGCCTGGAAAGAGAAGGGGGCTGGCGAGGCCTCCCTGCAGCTCTAGGAAAGATGGGCACAGAGAGGAGAAGCCTTTCAACTGCAGGAGTGAGCTTGAAGTTGGATCTAATGAAGCTGCTCTTTTCCACTCCGGCTGCTGGGGCACTGGCCCAGGCTGTGCACAGAGGCTGGGGATGCTCCATCCTTGGCAACATCCAAGGCCAGCTGGGAGCGGGGCTCTGAGCAACCTATTCTGGGCGAAGATTGCTCCGCTTGGAACAAGATGGTCTTTAGGGTCCCTTCCAAGCCCAAGCACCCAGGGATTTCGTCATTCATTCTACGGTCTCCGTTGTCCTCTTCAGCCTGGGCCTGAACTCCTGGCGGTGATGTCACAGTGCACGCTCCAGCTAGAACTTCCAGCATCCAGCAACGGCCACAACACAACCCTTGGCTCTTTGTGCCAGCACGCTCTTCATTCACCCTGCTCCAAGCCTACCCCTGTCACCTTGTTGCCACCTGCTCCCTGATTCCCCCAGCAGTCCCCAAAGCTTCCCATCGCTTGGATTTTGCTCTCCATCCCTGCAGGATGTGTGCATTTGTTCCAAAAGAGGTATGGTACTATTCCATGGAGGCGGACACCCTGCAGCTGCCTGGCTGGGCTGGAGCTCTGTGGGACAGGGTGGGAAAGGGACCCCACGCTGAAATTTTGCTACCTCTGCAGGCTGGCACAGACGGAGAGGAGGAGACAGACGTCGATACACAGACTGATAGAGAAGAAGCCATGGAAGTGGACGGAGAGGATACTGGAGAGGAAGAGATGGATGTGGATATGTACGAGACAGAGGAAGAGATGGAGGTGGAAACGTAAGATTATATTGAAGAGATGGATATTGATCTAAAAGACAAGGAGGAAGACATGGTCTTGGGATGAAGACCGATGCCAGCAGCAGAACAGGCAGGTGCTCCCCACAGGCAGAGTGGGTCCCCTGCTGCCAGCCTGGGGCCGGGCTGGGCACTCCCTGCTCAGGGACACGCTAGCCCATGCACTGCATTCTGCTGGCCATCCCTGGCCTGGCCTGGGCTTGCTGTGGGCCACACAAGCCCTGTTCCAGTGCCTGGGCCACAGCCCCCAGCCAGGCTCCCTTCTGGCAGCAGTGTCCCACTGGGCCAGTGTCCCAGCCCGGCAGCACATGGAACACCCTTCCGTGCCTGACTGCACTGACCGTGCTACTTGTTTTTCCTTCCAGGACTTAGGGACATCACAGACACAGATGCCACCCTGCTGTACATACGTTTTACAGTTGTTGTGTTCAGGATAGAGGTTTTAGAGTTTGTTTAAGTTGTCTGTAAATACGTTTCATAGAGTTTTGTTAGATCTGTTCTCAGGTAAATAGGTTCTATAGTTTGTTGTTGTTGTTGTTGTTGTTGTTGTTGTTACCAATATTCTTACAGTGTAAATATGTGGTGTAGTTCATTCTTGTTCCTTTTCTTCTACAGATAAACAGTCTTGGAATTTCACACCCCAGTTCTCTTTGCATTTTCTTCGGGCACATTTGCAAAGCTGTGGGTTGTTTCGGGAACAATGTTTGCAGGACTCTAAAAAGAGTATCAAAACCGCTCTGCCACACTCTCAGCTGCTGCTGCTGCCCCAAAAAGCGCTGGCTGTCTTTGCTCACACAATCACAGTTGTGGTGGCATTTCTACCACACCACAGGACAGCGATGTTTTCCCTCTTCTCCTGGAAATACCTACAGCACTTGTGGGTAGCAAGGCAAACATGAGCCTCTTTTAGTGGCCCTTGAAACTGGACATGTGAAATGAGGTACACAAAGCCACAGGCCAGCTGAGCCTGGCATCTCTGAATGGGTCTTTACATTCTTCCCAGGAAGATGAATGGCAATCACTATTTTGGCAGGGAGGAACGTGCATCAGCTAGCAATTTGCTGTAGAAAATGTGCTTTCTGCTCCTCTCACAGCCAAAACTCCTACCCATTTCTTGGAAGTCCTTCTTAGATAAGGACCGTGTTCAACTGAGTGACAGTGAAGCCAAATGGCAATGCCGCAATCAATTGTCCTGTACACAATCTCCTTCATCCACGTGGAAGGTTACTCACGGGCACACAAGAGGACGGAAGAAACCCAAATGCATCGTTGGACATAATAAAGTCAGACGTGTTGAGGGCTGAAGAAATCTTGCAGAGATATGGAAAGCTGCCCTGAAAACCCAGTTCGGGGAGAGCCTGAGCTCTTTTGTGCTTCTAGGCCTGAAGATGCTCAGCACCTTTCCCAGATGCTCAGCAGGCAGTAGGATTGTGCCTGAATCTGGCTCTGGAAATGCCAGTGCCTCAACTGAGAGCTGTGGCAATGATTTCCATTGCATGGAGAGGGGCCACAGTCCTGCAAGAGTCTTTCAGCAGAGCAAACAGCAGCCTGGAGGGTGGGCAATGCTGCATCGGGACCACTGCATGCTCATCCTTCACCACAATGCAGAGCTGCCATGGATCACTTTTTCCATTTCTGCTGTTGGATATGTTTTGGAGAAGTTGTTCTAGGTGGCTTTGGATGGTGATCCAAGTAGGAAGCAGCCATTCGCCTGCTGTGATATCCTTACAACTAGTCCTAACTTCTCATTGCCTTTGGTTTGATTGGGGGTGTTTTATCTGTTTGTTTGATTGGTTTCTTTGGGTTGGTTTCTTTGTGTTTTTCTCTGTTTTGCTTGGAGTTTCTTTTCCTTTTTTAGAAATGACCGGTGAAGTTGGCACAACCAAACTCCAGAAAACGTAAGCCAGGCTTGACTTTCCAGAAATTGCTTTTGGCTGGCTTTAGCTGCATTCCCCAGGATCACGATCAGCAGTAGATATTTGCAGGTTTTGCTCTGCATCCTCAGCCTGCCCAGATGTTGTTCAGTGTTTCAGCAGTGGAGAAGACGATGGATATTTTGCTAAACCTCCTTTCAAACAACAAAACTTGGGTTAGCACGACAGAAAAGAAGAGAAGAAAATCTTCGCCAGTTAGAACAGAGCCAGAGTCCCACCATTTCCCCCTCCACTTTTCTTTCTTTTCTACATTTACAGGTAAAGCTTCCATCTCCAAAATCTTCCATCTCTCACTTCCTGATGTAGCCATTTGCTACCCTTTAGCCTTGACTGCCACGCATCGGACTGCTGTCCGTGTGGGGCTGGGGATGCTCAGCCTGGAAAGAGAAGGGGGCTGGCGAGGCCTCCCTGCAGCTCTAGGAAAGATGGGCACAGAGAGGAGAAGCCTTTCAACTGCAGGAGTGAGCTTGAAGTTGGATCTAATGAAGCTGCTCTTTTCCACTCCGGCTGCTGGGGCACTGGCCCAGGCTGTGCACAGAGGCTGGGGATGCTCCATCCTTGGCAACATCCAAGGCCAGCTGGGAGCGGGGCTCTGAGCAACCTATTCTGGGCGAAGATTGCTCCGCTTGGAACAAGATGGTCTTTAGGGTCCCTTCCAAGCCCAAGCACCCAGGGATTCCGTCATTCATTCTACGGTCTCCGTTGTCCTCTTCAGCCTGGGCCTGAACTCCTGGCGGTGATGTCACAGTGCACGCTCCAGCTAGAACTTCCAGCATCCAGCAACGGCCACAACACAACCCTTGGCTCTTTGTGCCAGCACGCTCTTCATTCACCCTGCTCCAAGCCTACCCCTGTCACCTTGTTGCCACCTGCTCCCTGATTCCCCCAGCAGTCCCCAAAGCTTCCCATCGCTTGGATTTTGCTCTCCATCCTTGCAGGATGTGTGCATTTGTTCCAAAAGAGGTATGGTACTATTCCATGGAGGCGGACACCCTGCAGCTGCCTGGCTGGGCTGGAGCTCTGTGGGACAGGGTGGGAAAGGGACCCCACGCTGAAATTTTGCTACCTCTGCAGGCTGGCACAGACGGAGAGGAGGAGACGGACGTCGATACACAGACTGATAGAGAAGAAGCCATGGAAGTGGACGGAGAGGATACTGGAGAGGAAGAGATGGATGTGGATATGTACGAGACAGAGGAAGAGATGGAGGTGGAAACGTAAGATTATATTGAAGAGATGGATATTGATCTAAAAGACAAGGAGGAAGACATGGTCTTGGGATGAAGACCGATGCCAGCAGCAGAACAGGCAGGTGCTCCCCACAGGCAGAGTGGGTCCCCTGCTGCCAGCCTGGGGCCGGGCTGGGCACTCCCTGCTCAGGGACACGCTAGCCCATGCACTGGATTCTGCTGGCCATCCCTGGCCTGGCCTGGGCTTGCTGTGGGCCACACAAGCCCTGTTCCAGTGCCTGGGCCACAGCCCCCAGCCAGGCTCCCTTCTGGCAGCAGAGTCCCACTGGGCCAGTGTCCCAGCCCGGCAGCACATGGAACACCCTTCCGTGCCTGACTGCACTGACCGTGCTACTTGTTTTTCCTTCCAGGACTTAGGGACATCACAGACACAGATGCCACCCTGCTGTACATACGTTTTACAGTTGTTGTGTTCAGGATAGAGGTTTTAGAGCTTGTTTAAGTTGTCTGTAAATACGTTTCATAGATTTTTGTTAGATCTGTTCTCAGGTAAATAGGTTCTATAGTTTGTTGTTGTTGTTGTTGTTGTTGTTGTTGTTGTTACCAATATTCTTACAGTGTAAATATGTGGTGTAGTTCATTCTTGTTCCTTTTCTTCTACAGATAAACAGTCTTTGATTTTCACACCCCAGTTCTCTTTGCATTTTCTTCGGGCACATTTGCAAAGCTGTGGGTTGTTTCGGGAACAATGTTTGCAGGACTCTAAAAAGAGTATCAAAACCGCTCTGCCACACTCTCAGCTGCTGCTGCTGCCCCAAAAAGCGCTGGCTGTCTTTGCTCACACAATCACAGTTGTGGTGGCATTTCTACCACACCACAGGACAGCGATGTTTTCCCTCTTCTCCTGGAAATACCTACAGCACTTGTGGGTAGCAAGGCAAACATGAGCCTCTTTTAGTGGCCCTTGAAACTGGACATGTGAAATGAGGTACACAAAGCCACAGGCCAGCTGAACCTGGCATCTCTGAATGGGTCTTTACATTCTTCCCAGGAAGATGAATGGCAATCACTATTTTGGCAGGGAGGAAAGTGCATCAGCTAGCAATTTGCTGTAGAAAATGTGCTTTCTGCTCCTCTCACAGCCAAAACTCCTACCCATTTCTTGGAAGTCCTTCTTAGATAAGGACCGTGTTCAACTGAGTGACAGTGAAGCCAAATGGCAATGCCGCAATCAATTGTCCTGTACACAATCTCCTTCATCCACGTGGAAGGTTACTCACGGGCACACAAGAGGACGGAAGAAACCCAAATGCATCGTTGGACATAATAAAGTCAGACGTGTTGAGGGCTGAAGAAATCTTGCAGAGATATGGAAAGCTGCCCTGAAAACCCAGTTCGGGGAGAGCCTGAGCTCTTTTGTGCTTCTAGGCCTGAAGATGCTCAGCACCTTTCCCAGATGCTCAGCAGGCAGTAGGATTGTGCCTGAATCTGGCTCTGGAAATGCCAGTGCCTCAACTGAGAGCTGTGGCAATGATTTCCATTGCATGGAGAGGGGCCACAGTCCTGCAAGAGTCTTTCAGCAGAGCAAACAGCAGCCTGGAGGGTGGGCAATGCTGCATCGGGACCACTGCATGCTCATCCTTCACCACAATGCAGAGCTGCCATGGATCACTTTTTCCATTTCTGCTGTTGGATATGTTTTGGAGAAGTTGTTCTAGGTGGCTTTGGATGGTGATCCAAGTAGGAAGCAGCCATTCGCCTGCTGTGATATCCTTACAACTAGTCCTAACTTCTCATTGCCTTTGGTTTGATTGGGGGTGTTTTATCTGTTTGTTTGATTGGTTTCTTTGGGTTGGTTTCTTTGTGTTTTTCTCTGTTTTGCTTGGAGTTTCTTTTCCTTTTTTAGAAATGACCGGTGAAGTTGGCACAACCAAACTCCAGAAAACGTAAGCCAGGCTTGACTTTCCAGAAATTGCTTTTGGCTGGCTTTAGCTGCATTCCCCAGGATCACGATCAGCAGTAGATATTTGCAGGTTTTGCTCTGCATCCTCAGCCTGCCCAGATGTTGTTCAGTGTTTCAGCAGTGGAGAAGACGATGGATATTTTGCTAAACCTCCTTTCAAACAACAAAACTTGGGTTAGCACGACAGAAAAGAAGAGAAGAAAATCTTCGCCAGTTAGAACAGAGCCAGAGTCCCACCATTTCCCCCTCCACTTTTCTTTCTTTTCTACATTTACAGGTAAAGCTTCCATCTCCAAAATCTTCCATCTCTCACTTCCTGATGTAGCCATTTGCTACCCTTTAGCCTTGACTGCCACGCATCGGACTGCTGTCCGTGTGGGGCTGGGGATGCTCAGCCTGGAAAGAGAAGGGGGCTGGCGAGGCCTCCCTGCAGCTCTAGGAAAGATGGGCACAGAGAAGAGAAGCCTTTCAACTGCAGGAGTGAGCTTGAAGTTGGATCTAATGAAGCTGCTCTTTTCCACTCCGGCTGCTGGGGCACTGGCCCAGGCTGTGCACAGAGGCTGGGGATGCTCCATCCTTGGCAACATCCAAGGCCAGCTGGGAGCGGGGCTCTGAGCAACCTATTCTGGGCGAAGATTGCTCCGCTTGGAACAAGATGGTCTTTAGGGTCCCTTCCAAGCCCAAGCACCCAGGGATTCCGTCATTCATTCTACGGTCTCCGTTGTCCTCTTCAGCCTGGGCCTGAACTCCTGGCGGTGATGTCACAGTGCACGCTCCAGCTAGAACTTCCAGCATCCAGCAACGGCCACAACACAACCCTTGGCTCTTTGTGCCAGCACGCTCTTCATTCACCCTGCTCCAAGCCTACCCCTGTCACCTTGTTGCCACCTGCTCCCTGATTCCCCCAGCAGTCCCCAAAGCTTCCCATCGCTTGGATTTTGCTCTCCATCCTTGCAGGATGTGTGCATTTGTTCCAAAAGAGGTATGGTACTATTCCATGGAGGCGGACACCCTGCAGCTGCCTGGCTGGGCTGGAGCTCTGTGGGACAGGGTGGGAAAGGGACCCCACGCTGAAATTTTGCTACCTCTGCAGGCTGGCACAGACGGAGAGGAGGAGACGGACGTCGATACACAGACTGATAGAGAAGAAGCCATGGAAGTGGACGGAGAGGATACTGGAGAGGAAGAGATGGATGTGGATATGTACGAGACAGAGGAAGAGATGGAGGTGGAAACGTAAGATTATATTGAAGAGATGGATATTGATCTAAAAGACAAGGAGGAAGACATGGTCTTGGGATGAAGACCGATGCCAGCAGCAGAACAGGCAGGTGCTCCCCACAGGCAGAGTGGGTCCCCTGCTGCCAGCCTGGGGCCGGGCTGGGCACTCCCTGCTCAGGGACACGCTAGCCCATGCACTGCATTCTGCTGGCCATCCCTGGCCTGGCCTGGGCTTGCTGTGGGCCACACAAGCCCTGTTCCAGTGCCTGGGCCACAGCCCCCAGCCAGGCTCCCTTCTGGCAGCAGAGTCCCACTGGGCCAGTGTCCCAGCCCGGCAGCACATGGAACACCCTTCCGTGCCTGACTGCACTGACCGTGCTACTTGTTTTTCCTTCCAGGACTTAGGGACATCACAGACACAGATGCCACCCTGCTGTACATACGTTTTACAGTTGTTGTGTTCAGGATAGAGGTTTTAGAGTTTGTTTAAGTTGTCTGTAAATACGTTTCATAGAGTTTTGTTAGATCTGTTCTCAGGTAAATAGGTTCTATAGTTTGTTGTTGTTGTTGTTGTTGTTGTTGTTGTTACCAATATTCTTACAGTGTAAATATGTGGTGTAGTTCATTCTTGTTCCTTTTCTTCTACAGATAAACAGTCTTGGAATTTCACACCCCAGTTCTCTTTGCATTTTCTTCGGGCACATTTGCAAAGCTGTGGGTTGTTTCGGGAACAATGTTTGCAGGACTCTAAAAAGAGTATCAAAACCGCTCTGCCACACTCTCAGCTGCTGCTGCTGCCCCAAAAAGCGCTGGCTGTCTTTGCTCACACAATCACAGTTGTGGTGGCATTTCTACCACACCACAGGACAGCGATGTTTTCCCTCTTCTCCTGGAAATACCTACAGCACTTGTGGGTAGCAAGGCAAACATGAGCCTCTTTTAGTGGCCCTTGAAACTGGACATGTGAAATGAGGTACACAAAGCCACAGGCCAGCTGAGCCTGGCATCTCTGAATGGGTCTTTACATTCTTCCCAGGAAGATGAATGGCAATCACTATTTTGGCAGGGAGGAACGTGCATCAGCTAGCAATTTGCTGTAGAAAATGTGCTTTCTGCTCCTCTCACAGCCAAAACTCCTACCCATTTCTTGGAAGTCCTTCTTAGATAAGGACCGTGTTCAACTGAGTGACAGTGAAGCCAAATGGCAATGCCGCAATCAATTGTCCTGTACACAATCTCCTTCATCCACGTGGAAGGTTACTCACGGGCACACAAGAGGACGGAAGAAACCCAAATGCATCGTTGGACATAATAAAGTCAGACGTGTTGAGGGCTGAAGAAATCTTGCAGAGATATGGAAAGCTGCCCTGAAAACCCAGTTCGGGGAGAGCCTGAGCTCTTTTGTGCTTCTAGGCCTGAAGATGCTCAGCACCTTTCCCAGATGCTCAGCAGGCAGTAGGATTGTGCCTGAATCTGGCTCTGGAAATGCCAGTGCCTCAACTGAGAGCTGTGGCAATGATTTCCATTGCATGGAGAGGGGCCACAGTCCTGCAAGAGTCTTTCAGCAGAGCAAACAGCAGCCTGGAGGGTGGGCAATGCTGCATCGGGACCACTGCATGCTCATCCTTCACCACAATGCAGAGCTGCCATGGATCACTTTTTCCATTTCTGCTGTTGGATATGTTTTGGAGAAGTTGTTCTAGGTGGCTTTGGATGGTGATCCAAGTAGGAAGCAGCCATTCGCCTGCTGTGATATCCTTACAACTAGTCCTAACTTCTCATTGCCTTTGGTTTGATTGGGGGTGTTTTATCTGTTTGTTTGATTGGTTTCTTTGGGTTGGTTTCTTTGTGTTTTTCTCTGTTTTGCTTGGAGTTTCTTTTCCTTTTTTAGAAATGACCGGTGAAGTTGGCACAACCAAACTCCAGAAAACGTAAGCCAGGCTTGACTTTCCAGAAATTGCTTTTGGCTGGCTTTAGCTGCATTCCCCAGGATCACGATCAGCAGTAGATATTTGCAGGTTTTGCTCTGCATCCTCAGCCTGCCCAGATGTTGTTCAGTGTTTCAGCAGTGGAGAAGACGATGGATATTTTGCTAAACCTCCTTTCAAACAACAAAACTTGGGTTAGCACGACAGAAAAGAAGAGAAGAAAATCTTCGCCAGTTAGAACAGAGCCAGAGTCCCACCATTTCCCCCTCCACTTTTCTTTCTTTTCTACATTTACAGGTAAAGCTTCCATCTCCAAAATCTTCCATCTCTCACTTCCTGATGTAGCCATTTGCTACCCTTTAGCCTTGACTGCCACGCATCGGACTGCTGTCCGTGTGGGGCTGGGGATGCTCAGCCTGGAAAGAGAAGGGGGCTGGCGAGGCCTCCCTGCAGCTCTAGGAAAGATGGGCACAGAGAGGAGAAGCCTTTCAACTGCAGGAGTGAGCTTGAAGTTGGATCTAATGAAGCTGCTCTTTTCCACTCCGGCTGCTGGGGCACTGGCCCAGGCTGTGCACAGAGGCTGGGGATGCTCCATCCTTGGCAACATCCAAGGCCAGCTGGGAGCGGGGCTCTGAGCAACCTATTCTGGGCGAAGATTGCTCCGCTTGGAACAAGATGGTCTTTAGGGTCCCTTCCAAGCCCAAGCACCCAGGGATTTCGTCATTCATTCTACGGTCTCCGTTGTCCTCTTCAGCCTGGGCCTGAACTCCTGGCGGTGATGTCACAGTGCACGCTCCAGCTAGAACTTCCAGCATCCAGCAACGGCCACAACACAACCCTTGGCTCTTTGTGCCAGCACGCTCTTCATTCACCCTGCTCCAAGCCTACCCCTGTCACCTTGTTGCCACCTGCTCCCTGATTCCCCCAGCAGTCCCCAAAGCTTCCCATCGCTTGGATTTTGCTCTCCATCCCTGCAGGATGTGTGCATTTGTTCCAAAAGAGGTATGGTACTATTCCATGGAGGCGGACACCCTGCAGCTGCCTGGCTGGGCTGGAGCTCTGTGGGACAGGGTGGGAAAGGGACCCCACGCTGAAATTTTGCTACCTCTGCAGGCTGGCACAGACGGAGAGGAGGAGACAGACGTCGATACACAGACTGATAGAGAAGAAGCCATGGAAGTGGACGGAGAGGATACTGGAGAGGAAGAGATGGATGTGGATATGTACGAGACAGAGGAAGAGATGGAGGTGGAAACGTAAGATTATATTGAAGAGATGGATATTGATCTAAAAGACAAGGAGGAAGACATGGTCTTGGGATGAAGACCGATGCCAGCAGCAGAACAGGCAGGTGCTCCCCACAGGCAGAGTGGGTCCCCTGCTGCCAGCCTGGGGCCGGGCTGGGCACTCCCTGCTCAGGGACACGCTAGCCCATGCACTGCATTCTGCTGGCCATCCCTGGCCTGGCCTGGGCTTGCTGTGGGCCACACAAGCCCTGTTCCAGTGCCTGGGCCACAGCCCCCAGCCAGGCTCCCTTCTGGCAGCAGTGTCCCACTGGGCCAGTGTCCCAGCCCGGCAGCACATGGAACACCCTTCCGTGCCTGACTGCACTGACCGTGCTACTTGTTTTTCCTTCCAGGACTTAGGGACATCACAGACACAGATGCCACCCTGCTGTACATACGTTTTACAGTTGTTGTGTTCAGGATAGAGGTTTTAGAGTTTGTTTAAGTTGTCTGTAAATACGTTTCATAGAGTTTTGTTAGATCTGTTCTCAGGTAAATAGGTTCTATAGTTTGTTGTTGTTGTTGTTGTTGTTGTTGTTGTTACCAATATTCTTACAGTGTAAATATGTGGTGTAGTTCATTCTTGTTCCTTTTCTTCTACAGATAAACAGTCTTGGAATTTCACACCCCAGTTCTCTTTGCATTTTCTTCGGGCACATTTGCAAAGCTGTGGGTTGTTTCGGGAACAATGTTTGCAGGACTCTAAAAAGAGTATCAAAACCGCTCTGCCACACTCTCAGCTGCTGCTGCTGCCCCAAAAAGCGCTGGCTGTCTTTGCTCACACAATCACAGTTGTGGTGGCATTTCTACCACACCACAGGACAGCGATGTTTTCCCTCTTCTCCTGGAAATACCTACAGCACTTGTGGGTAGCAAGGCAAACATGAGCCTCTTTTAGTGGCCCTTGAAACTGGACATGTGAAATGAGGTACACAAAGCCACAGGCCAGCTGAGCCTGGCATCTCTGAATGGGTCTTTACATTCTTCCCAGGAAGATGAATGGCAATCACTATTTTGGCAGGGAGGAACGTGCATCAGCTAGCAATTTGCTGTAGAAAATGTGCTTTCTGCTCCTCTCACAGCCAAAACTCCTACCCATTTCTTGGAAGTCCTTCTTAGATAAGGACCGTGTTCAACTGAGTGACAGTGAAGCCAAATGGCAATGCCGCAATCAATTGTCCTGTACACAATCTCCTTCATCCACGTGGAAGGTTACTCACGGGCACACAAGAGGACGGAAGAAACCCAAATGCATCGTTGGACATAATAAAGTCAGACGTGTTGAGGGCTGAAGAAATCTTGCAGAGATATGGAAAGCTGCCCTGAAAACCCAGTTCGGGGAGAGCCTGAGCTCTTTTGTGCTTCTAGGCCTGAAGATGCTCAGCACCTTTCCCAGATGCTCAGCAGGCAGTAGGATTGTGCCTGAATCTGGCTCTGGAAATGCCAGTGCCTCAACTGAGAGCTGTGGCAATGATTTCCATTGCATGGAGAGGGGCCACAGTCCTGCAAGAGTCTTTCAGCAGAGCAAACAGCAGCCTGGAGGGTGGGCAATGCTGCATCGGGACCACTGCATGCTCATCCTTCACCACAATGCAGAGCTGCCATGGATCACTTTTTCCATTTCTGCTGTTGGATATGTTTTGGAGAAGTTGTTCTAGGTGGCTTTGGATGGTGATCCAAGTAGGAAGCAGCCATTCGCCTGCTGTGATATCCTTACAACTAGTCCTAACTTCTCATTGCCTTTGGTTTGATTGGGGGTGTTTTATCTGTTTGTTTGATTGGTTTCTTTGGGTTGGTTTCTTTGTGTTTTTCTCTGTTTTGCTTGGAGTTTCTTTTCCTTTTTTAGAAATGACCGGTGAAGTTGGCACAACCAAACTCCAGAAAACGTAAGCCAGGCTTGACTTTCCAGAAATTGCTTTTGGCTGGCTTTAGCTGCATTCCCCAGGATCACGATCAGCAGTAGATATTTGCAGGTTTTGCTCTGCATCCTCAGCCTGCCCAGATGTTGTTCAGTGTTTCAGCAGTGGAGAAGACGATGGATATTTTGCTAAACCTCCTTTCAAACAACAAAACTTGGGTTAGCACGACAGAAAAGAAGAGAAGAAAATCTTCGCCAGTTAGAACAGAGCCAGAGTCCCACCATTTCCCCCTCCACTTTTCTTTCTTTTCTACATTTACAGGTAAAGCTTCCATCTCCAAAATCTTCCATCTCTCACTTCCTGATGTAGCCATTTGCTACCCTTTAGCCTTGACTGCCACGCATCGGACTGCTGTCCGTGTGGGGCTGGGGATGCTCAGCCTGGAAAGAGAAGGGGGCTGGCGAGGCCTCCCTGCAGCTCTAGGAAAGATGGGCACAGAGAGGAGAAGCCTTTCAACTGCAGGAGTGAGCTTGAAGTTGGATCTAATGAAGCTGCTCTTTTCCACTCCGGCTGCTGGGGCACTGGCCCAGGCTGTGCACAGAGGCTGGGGATGCTCCATCCTTGGCAACATCCAAGGCCAGCTGGGAGCGGGGCTCTGAGCAACCTATTCTGGGCGAAGATTGCTCCGCTTGGAACAAGATGGTCTTTAGGGTCCCTTCCAAGCCCAAGCACCCAGGGATTCCGTCATTCATTCTACGGTCTCCGTTGTCCTCTTCAGCCTGGGCCTGAACTCCTGGCGGTGATGTCACAGTGCACGCTCCAGCTAGAACTTCCAGCATCCAGCAACGGCCACAACACAACCCTTGGCTCTTTGTGCCAGCACGCTCTTCATTCACCCTGCTCCAAGCCTACCCCTGTCACCTTGTTGCCACCTGCTCCCTGATTCCCCCAGCAGTCCCCAAAGCTTCCCATCGCTTGGATTTTGCTCTCCATCCTTGCAGGATGTGTGCATTTGTTCCAAAAGAGGTATGGTACTATTCCATGGAGGCGGACACCCTGCAGCTGCCTGGCTGGGCTGGAGCTCTGTGGGACAGGGTGGGAAAGGGACCCCACGCTGAAATTTTGCTACCTCTGCAGGCTGGCACAGACGGAGAGGAGGAGACGGACGTCGATACACAGACTGATAGAGAAGAAGCCATGGAAGTGGACGGAGAGGATACTGGAGAGGAAGAGATGGATGTGGATATGTACGAGACAGAGGAAGAGATGGAGGTGGAAACGTAAGATTATATTGAAGAGATGGATATTGATCTAAAAGACAAGGAGGAAGACATGGTCTTGGGATGAAGACCGATGCCAGCAGCAGAACAGGCAGGTGCTCCCCACAGGCAGAGTGGGTCCCCTGCTGCCAGCCTGGGGCCGGGCTGGGCACTCCCTGCTCAGGGACACGCTAGCCCATGCACTGGATTCTGCTGGCCATCCCTGGCCTGGCCTGGGCTTGCTGTGGGCCACACAAGCCCTGTTCCAGTGCCTGGGCCACAGCCCCCAGCCAGGCTCCCTTCTGGCAGCAGAGTCCCACTGGGCCAGTGTCCCAGCCCGGCAGCACATGGAACACCCTTCCGTGCCTGACTGCACTGACCGTGCTACTTGTTTTTCCTTCCAGGACTTAGGGACATCACAGACACAGATGCCACCCTGCTGTACATACGTTTTACAGTTGTTGTGTTCAGGATAGAGGTTTTAGAGCTTGTTTAAGTTGTCTGTAAATACGTTTCATAGATTTTTGTTAGATCTGTTCTCAGGTAAATAGGTTCTATAGTTTGTTGTTGTTGTTGTTGTTGTTGTTGTTGTTGTTACCAATATTCTTACAGTGTAAATATGTGGTGTAGTTCATTCTTGTTCCTTTTCTTCTACAGATAAACAGTCTTTGATTTTCACACCCCAGTTCTCTTTGCATTTTCTTCGGGCACATTTGCAAAGCTGTGGGTTGTTTCGGGAACAATGTTTGCAGGACTCTAAAAAGAGTATCAAAACCGCTCTGCCACACTCTCAGCTGCTGCTGCTGCCCCAAAAAGCGCTGGCTGTCTTTGCTCACACAATCACAGTTGTGGTGGCATTTCTACCACACCACAGGACAGCGATGTTTTCCCTCTTCTCCTGGAAATACCTACAGCACTTGTGGGTAGCAAGGCAAACATGAGCCTCTTTTAGTGGCCCTTGAAACTGGACATGTGAAATGAGGTACACAAAGCCACAGGCCAGCTGAACCTGGCATCTCTGAATGGGTCTTTACATTCTTCCCAGGAAGATGAATGGCAATCACTATTTTGGCAGG
Organism: Cyanistes caeruleus; assembly: GCF_971803275.1. Lineage (NCBI taxonomy): Eukaryota > Metazoa > Chordata > Aves > Passeriformes > Paridae > Cyanistes > Cyanistes caeruleus. The sequence goes on from NW_028255972.1 coordinate 44,698, forward strand.
GAGGAAAGTGCATCAGCTAGCAATTTGCTGTAGAAAATGTGCTTTCTGCTCCTCTCACAGCCAAAACTCCTACCCATTTCTTGGAAGTCCTTCTTAGATAAGGACCGTGTTCAACTGAGTGACAGTGAAGCCAAATGGCAATGCCGCAATCAATTGTCCTGTACACAATCTCCTTCATCCACGTGGAAGGTTACTCACGGGCACACAAGAGGACGGAAGAAACCCAAATGCATCGTTGGACATAATAAAGTCAGACGTGTTGAGGGCTGAAGAAATCTTGCAGAGATATGGAAAGCTGCCCTGAAAACCCAGTTCGGGGAGAGCCTGAGCTCTTTTGTGCTTCTAGGCCTGAAGATGCTCAGCACCTTTCCCAGATGCTCAGCAGGCAGTAGGATTGTGCCTGAATCTGGCTCTGGAAATGCCAGTGCCTCAACTGAGAGCTGTGGCAATGATTTCCATTGCATGGAGAGGGGCCACAGTCCTGCAAGAGTCTTTCAGCAGAGCAAACAGCAGCCTGGAGGGTGGGCAATGCTGCATCGGGACCACTGCATGCTCATCCTTCACCACAATGCAGAGCTGCCATGGATCACTTTTTCCATTTCTGCTGTTGGATATGTTTTGGAGAAGTTGTTCTAGGTGGCTTTGGATGGTGATCCAAGTAGGAAGCAGCCATTCGCCTGCTGTGATATCCTTACAACTAGTCCTAACTTCTCATTGCCTTTGGTTTGATTGGGGGTGTTTTATCTGTTTGTTTGATTGGTTTCTTTGGGTTGGTTTCTTTGTGTTTTTCTCTGTTTTGTTTGGAGTTTCTTTTCCTTTTTTAGAAATGACCGGTGAAGTTGGCACAACCAAACTCCAGAAAACGTAAGCCAGGCTTGACTTTCCAGAAATTGCTTTTGGCTGGCTTTAGCTGCATTCCCCAGGATCACGATCAGCAGTAGATATTTGCAGGTTTTGCTCTGCATCCTCAGCCTGCCCAGATGTTGTTCAGTGTTTCAGCAGTGGAGAAGACGATGGATATTTTGCTAAACCTCCTTTCAAACAACAAAACTTGGGTTAGCACGACAGAAAAGAAGAGAAGAAAATCTTCGCCAGTTAGAACAGAGCCAGAGTCCCACCATTTCCCCCTCCACTTTTCTTTCTTTTCTACATTTACAGGTAAAGCTTCCATCTCCAAAATCTTCCATCTCTCACTTCCTGATGTAGCCATTTGCTACCCTTTAGCCTTGACTGCCACGCATCGGACTGCTGTCCGTGTGGGGCTGGGGATGCTCAGCCTGGAAAGAGAAGGGGGCTGGCGAGGCCTCCCTGCAGCTCTAGGAAAGATGGGCACAGAGAAGAGAAGCCTTTCAACTGCAGGAGTGAGCTTGAAGTTGGATCTAATGAAGCTGCTCTTTTCCACTCCGGCTGCTGGGGCACTGGCCCAGGCTGTGCACAGAGGCTGGGGATGCTCCATCCTTGGCAACATCCAAGGCCAGCTGGGAGCGGGGCTCTGAGCAACCTATTCTGGGCGAAGATTGCTCCGCTTGGAACAAGATGGTCTTTAGGGTCCCTTCCAAGCCCAAGCACCCAGGGATTCCGTCATTCATTCTACGGTCTCCGTTGTCCTCTTCAGCCTGGGCCTGAACTCCTGGCGGTGATGTCACAGTGCACGCTCCAGCTAGAACTTCCAGCATCCAGCAACGGCCACAACACAACCCTTGGCTCTTTGTGCCAGCACGCTCTTCATTCACCCTGCTCCAAGCCTACCCCTGTCACCTTGTTGCCACCTGCTCCCTGATTCCCCCAGCAGTCCCCAAAGCTTCCCATCGCTTGGATTTTGCTCTCCATCCTTGCAGGATGTGTGCATTTGTTCCAAAAGAGGTATGGTACTATTCCATGGAGGCGGACACCCTGCAGCTGCCTGGCTGGGCTGGAGCTCTGTGGGACAGGGTGGGAAAGGGACCCCACGCTGAAATTTTGCTACCTCTGCAGGCTGGCACAGACGGAGAGGAGGAGACGGACGTCGATACACAGACTGATAGAGAAGAAGCCATGGAAGTGGACGGAGAGGATACTGGAGAGGAAGAGATGGATGTGGATATGTACGAGACAGAGGAAGAGATGGAGGTGGAAACGTAAGATTATATTGAAGAGATGGATATTGATCTAAAAGACAAGGAGGAAGACATGGTCTTGGGATGAAGACCGATGCCAGCAGCAGAACAGGCAGGTGCTCCCCACAGGCAGAGTGGGTCCCCTGCTGCCAGCCTGGGGCCGGGCTGGGCACTCCCTGCTCAGGGACACGCTAGCCCATGCACTGGATTCTGCTGGCCATCCCTGGCCTGGCCTGGGCTTGCTGTGGGCCACACAAGCCCTGTTCCAGTGCCTGGGCCACAGCCCCCAGCCAGGCTCCCTTCTGGCAGCAGAGTCCCACTGGGCCAGTGTCCCAGCCCGGCAGCACATGGAACACCCTTCCGTGCCTGACTGCACTGACCGTGCTACTTGTTTTTCCTTCCAGGACTTAGGGACATCACAGACACAGATGCCACCCTGCTGTACATACGTTTTACAGTTGTTGTGTTCAGGATAGAGGTTTTAGAGCTTGTTTAAGTTGTCTGTAAATACGTTTCATAGAGTTTTGTTAGATCTGTTCTCAGGTAAATAGGTTCTATAGTTTGTTGTTGTTGTTGTTGTTGTTGTTACCAATATTCTTACAGTGTAAATATGTGGTGTAGTTCATTCTTGTTCCTTTTCTTCTACAGATAAACAGTCTTGGAATTTCACACCCCAGTTCTCTTTGCATTTTCTTCGGGCACATTTGCAAAGCTGTGGGTTGTTTCGGGAACAATGTTTGCAGGACTCTAAAAAGAGTATCAAAACCGCTCTGCCACACTCTCAGCTGCTGCTGCTGCCCCAAAAAGCGCTGGCTGTCTTTGCTCACACAATCACAGTTGTGGTGGCATTTCTACCACACCACAGGACAGCGATGTTTTCCCTCTTCTCCTGGAAATACCTACAGCACTTGTGGGTAGCAAGGCAAACATGAGCCTCTTTTAGTGGCCCTTGAAACTGGACATGTGAAATGAGGTACACAAAGCCACAGGCCAGCTGAGCCTGGCATCTCTGAATGGGTCTTTACATTCTTCCCAGGAAGATGAATGGCAATCACTATTTTGGCAGGGAGGAACGTGCATCAGCTAGCAATTTGCTGTAGAAAATGTGCTTTCTGCTCCTCTCACAGCCAAAACTCCTACCCATTTCTTGGAAGTCCTTCTTAGATAAGGACCGTGTTCAACTGAGTGACAGTGAAGCCAAATGGCAATGCCGCAATCAATTGTCCTGTACACAATCTCCTTCATCCACGTGGAAGGTTACTCACGGGCACACAAGAGGACGGAAGAAACCCAAATGCATCGTTGGACATAATAAAGTCAGACGTGTTGAGGGCTGAAGAAATCTTGCAGAGATATGGAAAGCTGCCCTGAAAACCCAGTTCGGGGAGAGCCTGAGCTCTTTTGTGCTTCTAGGCCTGAAGATGCTCAGCACCTTTCCCAGATGCTCAGCAGGCAGTAGGATTGTGCCTGAATCTGGCTCTGGAAATGCCAGTGCCTCAACTGAGAGCTGTGGCAATGATTTCCATTGCATGGAGAGGGGCCACAGTCCTGCAAGAGTCTTTCAGCAGAGCAAACAGCAGCCTGGAGGGTGGGCAATGCTGCATCGGGACCACTGCATGCTCATCCTTCACCACAATGCAGAGCTGCCATGGATCACTTTTTCCATTTCTGCTGTTGGATATGTTTTGGAGAAGTTGTTCTAGGTGGCTTTGGATGGTGATCCAAGTAGGAAGCAGCCATTCGCCTGCTGTGATATCCTTACAACTAGTCCTAACTTCTCATTGCCTTTGGTTTGATTGGGGGTGTTTTATCTGTTTGTTTGATTGGTTTCTTTGGGTTGGTTTCTTTGTGTTTTTCTCTGTTTTGCTTGGAGTTTCTTTTCCTTTTTTAGAAATGACCGGTGAAGTTGGCACAACCAAACTCCAGAAAACGTAAGCCAGGCTTGACTTTCCAGAAATTGCTTTTGGCTGGCTTTAGCTGCATTCCCCAGGATCACGATCAGCAGTAGATATTTGCAGGTTTTGCTCTGCATCCTCAGCCTGCCCAGATGTTGTTCAGTGTTTCAGCAGTGGAGAAGACGATGGATATTTTGCTAAACCTCCTTTCAAACAACAAAACTTGGGTTAGCACGACAGAAAAGAAGAGAAGAAAATCTTCGCCAGTTAGAACAGAGCCAGAGTCCCACCATTTCCCCCTCCACTTTTCTTTCTTTTCTACATTTACAGGTAAAGCTTCCATCTCCAAAATCTTCCATCTCTCACTTCCTGATGTAGCCATTTGCTACCCTTTAGCCTTGACTGCCACGCATCGGACTGCTGTCCGTGTGGGGCTGGGGATGCTCAGCCTGGAAAGAGAAGGGGGCTGGCGAGGCCTCCCTGCAGCTCTAGGAAAGATGGGCACAGAGAGGAGAAGCCTTTCAACTGCAGGAGTGAGCTTGAAGTTGGATCTAATGAAGCTGCTCTTTTCCACTCCGGCTGCTGGGGCACTGGCCCAGGCTGTGCACAGAGGCTGGGGATGCTCCATCCTTGGCAACATCCAAGGCCAGCTGGGAGCGGGGCTCTGAGCAACCTATTCTGGGCGAAGATTGCTCCGCTTGGAACAAGATGGTCTTTAGGGTCCCTTCCAAGCCCAAGCACCCAGGGATTCCGTCATTCATTCTACGGTCTCCGTTGTCCTCTTCAGCCTGGGCCTGAACTCCTGGCGGTGATGTCACAGTGCACGCTCCAGCTAGAACTTCCAGCATCCAGCAACGGCCACAACACAACCCTTGGCTCTTTGTGCCAGCACGCTCTTCATTCACCCTGCTCCAAGCCTACCCCTGTCACCTTGTTGCCACCTGCTCCCTGATTCCCCCAGCAGTCCCCAAAGCTTCCCATCGCTTGGATTTTGCTCTCCATCCTTGCAGGATGTGTGCATTTGTTCCAAAAGAGGTATGGTACTATTCCATGGAGGCGGACACCCTGCAGCTGCCTGGCTGGGCTGGAGCTCTGTGGGACAGGGTGGGAAAGGGACCCCACGCTGAAATTTTGCTACCTCTGCAGGCTGGCACAGACGGAGAGGAGGAGACGGACGTCGATACACAGACTGATAGAGAAGAAGCCATGGAAGTGGACGGAGAGGATACTGGAGAGGAAGAGATGGATGTGGATATGTACGAGACAGAGGAAGAGATGGAGGTGGAAACGTAAGATTATATTGAAGAGATGGATATTGATCTAAAAGACAAGGAGGAAGACATGGTCTTGGGATGAAGACCGATGCCAGCAGCAGAACAGGCAGGTGCTCCCCACAGGCAGAGTGGGTCCCCTGCTGCCAGCCTGGGGCCGGGCTGGGCACTCCCTGCTCAGGGACACGCTAGCCCATGCACTGGATTCTGCTGGCCATCCCTGGCCTGGCCTGGGCTTGCTGTGGGCCACACAAGCCCTGTTCCAGTGCCTGGGCCACAGCCCCCAGCCAGGCTCCCTTCTGGCAGCAGAGTCCCACTGGGCCAGTGTCCCAGCCCGGCAGCACATGGAACACCCTTCCGTGCCTGACTGCACTGACCGTGCTACTTGTTTTTCCTTCCAGGACTTAGGGACATCACAGACACAGATGCCACCCTGCTGTACATACGTTTTACAGTTGTTGTGTTCAGGATAGAGGTTTTAGAGCTTGTTTAAGTTGTCTGTAAATACGTTTCATAGATTTTTGTTAGATCTGTTCTCAGGTAAATAGGTTCTATAGTTTGTTGTTGTTGTTGTTGTTGTTGTTGTTGTTGTTACCAATATTCTTACAGTGTAAATATGTGGTGTAGTTCATTCTTGTTCCTTTTCTTCTACAGATAAACAGTCTTTGATTTTCACACCCCAGTTCTCTTTGCATTTTCTTCGGGCACATTTGCAAAGCTGTGGGTTGTTTCGGGAACAATGTTTGCAGGACTCTAAAAAGAGTATCAAAACCGCTCTGCCACACTCTCAGCTGCTGCTGCTGCCCCAAAAAGCGCTGGCTGTCTTTGCTCACACAATCACAGTTGTGGTGGCATTTCTACCACACCACAGGACAGCGATGTTTTCCCTCTTCTCCTGGAAATACCTACAGCACTTGTGGGTAGCAAGGCAAACATGAGCCTCTTTTAGTGGCCCTTGAAACTGGACATGTGAAATGAGGTACACAAAGCCACAGGCCAGCTGAACCTGGCATCTCTGAATGGGTCTTTACATTCTTCCCAGGAAGATGAATGGCAATCACTATTTTGGCAGGGAGGAAAGTGCATCAGCTAGCAATTTGCTGTAGAAAATGTGCTTTCTGCTCCTCTCACAGCCAAAACTCCTACCCATTTCTTGGAAGTCCTTCTTAGATAAGGACCGTGTTCAACTGAGTGACAGTGAAGCCAAATGGCAATGCCGCAATCAATTGTCCTGTACACAATCTCCTTCATCCACGTGGAAGGTTACTCACGGGCACACAAGAGGACGGAAGAAACCCAAATGCATCGTTGGACATAATAAAGTCAGACGTGTTGAGGGCTGAAGAAATCTTGCAGAGATATGGAAAGCTGCCCTGAAAACCCAGTTCGGGGAGAGCCTGAGCTCTTTTGTGCTTCTAGGCCTGAAGATGCTCAGCACCTTTCCCAGATGCTCAGCAGGCAGTAGGATTGTGCCTGAATCTGGCTCTGGAAATGCCAGTGCCTCAACTGAGAGCTGTGGCAATGATTTCCATTGCATGGAGAGGGGCCACAGTCCTGCAAGAGTCTTTCAGCAGAGCAAACAGCAGCCTGGAGGGTGGGCAATGCTGCATCGGGACCACTGCATGCTCATCCTTCACCACAATGCAGAGCTGCCATGGATCACTTTTTCCATTTCTGCTGTTGGATATGTTTTGGAGAAGTTGTTCTAGGTGGCTTTGGATGGTGATCCAAGTAGGAAGCAGCCATTCGCCTGCTGTGATATCCTTACAACTAGTCCTAACTTCTCATTGCCTTTGGTTTGATTGGGGGTGTTTTATCTGTTTGTTTGATTGGTTTCTTTGGGTTGGTTTCTTTGTGTTTTTCTCTGTTTTGCTTGGAGTTTCTTTTCCTTTTTTAGAAATGACCGGTGAAGTTGGCACAACCAAACTCCAGAAAACGTAAGCCAGGCTTGACTTTCCAGAAATTGCTTTTGGCTGGCTTTAGCTGCATTCCCCAGGATCACGATCAGCAGTAGATATTTGCAGGTTTTGCTCTGCATCCTCAGCCTGCCCAGATGTTGTTCAGTGTTTCAGCAGTGGAGAAGACGATGGATATTTTGCTAAACCTCCTTTCAAACAACAAAACTTGGGTTAGCACGACAGAAAAGAAGAGAAGAAAATCTTCGCCAGTTAGAACAGAGCCAGAGTCCCACCATTTCCCCCTCCACTTTTCTTTCTTTTCTACATTTACAGGTAAAGCTTCCATCTCCAAAATCTTCCATCTCTCACTTCCTGATGTAGCCATTTGCTACCCTTTAGCCTTGACTGCCACGCATCGGACTGCTGTCCGTGTGGGGCTGGGGATGCTCAGCCTGGAAAGAGAAGGGGGCTGGCGAGGCCTCCCTGCAGCTCTAGGAAAGATGGGCACAGAGAAGAGAAGCCTTTCAACTGCAGGAGTGAGCTTGAAGTTGGATCTAATGAAGCTGCTCTTTTCCACTCCGGCTGCTGGGGCACTGGCCCAGGCTGTGCACAGAGGCTGGGGATGCTCCATCCTTGGCAACATCCAAGGCCAGCTGGGAGCGGGGCTCTGAGCAACCTATTCTGGGCGAAGATTGCTCCGCTTGGAACAAGATGGTCTTTAGGGTCCCTTCCAAGCCCAAGCACCCAGGGATTCCGTCATTCATTCTACGGTCTCCGTTGTCCTCTTCAGCCTGGGCCTGAACTCCTGGCGGTGATGTCACAGTGCACGCTCCAGCTAGAACTTCCAGCATCCAGCAACGGCCACAACACAACCCTTGGCTCTTTGTGCCAGCACGCTCTTCATTCACCCTGCTCCAAGCCTACCCCTGTCACCTTGTTGCCACCTGCTCCCTGATTCCCCCAGCAGTCCCCAAAGCTTCCCATCGCTTGGATTTTGCTCTCCATCCTTGCAGGATGTGTGCATTTGTTCCAAAAGAGGTATGGTACTATTCCATGGAGGCGGACACCCTGCAGCTGCCTGGCTGGGCTGGAGCTCTGTGGGACAGGGTGGGAAAGGGACCCCACGCTGAAATTTTGCTACCTCTGCAGGCTGGCACAGACGGAGAGGAGGAGACGGACGTCGATACACAGACTGATAGAGAAGAAGCCATGGAAGTGGACGGAGAGGATACTGGAGAGGAAGAGATGGATGTGGATATGTACGAGACAGAGGAAGAGATGGAGGTGGAAACGTAAGATTATATTGAAGAGATGGATATTGATCTAAAAGACAAGGAGGAAGACATGGTCTTGGGATGAAGACCGATGCCAGCAGCAGAACAGGCAGGTGCTCCCCACAGGCAGAGTGGGTCCCCTGCTGCCAGCCTGGGGCCGGGCTGGGCACTCCCTGCTCAGGGACACGCTAGCCCATGCACTGGATTCTGCTGGCCATCCCTGGCCTGGCCTGGGCTTGCTGTGGGCCACACAAGCCCTGTTCCAGTGCCTGGGCCACAGCCCCCAGCCAGGCTCCCTTCTGGCAGCAGAGTCCCACTGGGCCAGTGTCCCAGCCCGGCAGCACATGGAACACCCTTCCGTGCCTGACTGCACTGACCGTGCTACTTGTTTTTCCTTCCAGGACTTAGGGACATCACAGACACAGATGCCACCCTGCTGTACATACGTTTTACAGTTGTTGTGTTCAGGATAGAGGTTTTAGAGCTTGTTTAAGTTGTCTGTAAATACGTTTCATAGAGTTTTGTTAGATCTGTTCTCAGGTAAATAGGTTCTATAGTTTGTTGTTGTTGTTGTTGTTGTTGTTACCAATATTCTTACAGTGTAAATATGTGGTGTAGTTCATTCTTGTTCCTTTTCTTCTACAGATAAACAGTCTTTGATTTTCACACCCCAGTTCTCTTTGCATTTTCTTCGGGCACATTTGCAAAGCTGTGGGTTGTTTCGGGAACAATGTTTGCAGGACTCTAAAAAGAGTATCAAAACCGCTCTGCCACACTCTCAGCTGCTGCTGCTGCCCCAAAAAGCGCTGGCTGTCTTTGCTCACACAATCACAGTTGTGGTGGCATTTCTACCACACCACAGGACAGCGATGTTTTCCCTCTTCTCCTGGAAATACCTACAGCACTTGTGGGTAGCAAGGCAAACATGAGCCTCTTTTAGTGGCCCTTGAAACTGGACATGTGAAATGAGGTACACAAAGCCACAGGCCAGCTGAACCTGGCATCTCTGAATGGGTCTTTACATTCTTCCCAGGAAGATGAATGGCAATCACTATTTTGGCAGGGAGGAAAGTGCATCAGCTAGCAATTTGCTGTAGAAAATGTGCTTTCTGCTCCTCTCACAGCCAAAACTCCTACCCATTTCTTGGAAGTCCTTCTTAGATAAGGACCGTGTTCAACTGAGTGACAGTGAAGCCAAATGGCAATGCCGCAATCAATTGTCCTGTACACAATCTCCTTCATCCACGTGGAAGGTTACTCACGGGCACACAAGAGGACGGAAGAAACCCAAATGCATCGTTGGACATAATAAAGTCAGACGTGTTGAGGGCTGAAGAAATCTTGCAGAGATATGGAAAGCTGCCCTGAAAACCCAGTTCGGGGAGAGCCTGAGCTCTTTTGTGCTTCTAGGCCTGAAGATGCTCAGCACCTTTCCCAGATGCTCAGCAGGCAGTAGGATTGTGCCTGAATCTGGCTCTGGAAATGCCAGTGCCTCAACTGAGAGCTGTGGCAATGATTTCCATTGCATGGAGAGGGGCCACAGTCCTGCAAGAGTCTTTCAGCAGAGCAAACAGCAGCCTGGAGGGTGGGCAATGCTGCATCGGGACCACTGCATGCTCATCCTTCACCACAATGCAGAGCTGCCATGGATCACTTTTTCCATTTCTCCTGTTGGATATGTTTTGGAGAAGTTGTTCTAGGTGGCTTTGGATGGTGATCCAAGTAAGAAGCAGCCATTCGCCTGCTGTGATATCCTTACAACTAGTCCTAACTTCTCATTGCCTTTGGTTTGATTGGGGGTGTTTTATCTGTTTGTTTGATTGGTTTCTTTGGGTTGGTTTCTTTGTGTTTTTCTCTGTTTTGCTTGGAGTTTCTTTTCCTTTTTTAGAAATGACTGGTGAAGTTGGCACAACCAAACTCCAGAAAACGTAAAGCAGGCTTGACTTTCCAGAAATTGCTTTTGGCTGGCTTTAGCTGCATTCCCTAGGATCACGATCAGCAGTAGATATTTGCAGGTTTTGCTCTGCATCCTCAGCCTGCCCAGATGTTGTTCAGTGTTTCAGCAGTGGAGAAGACGATGGATATTTTGCTAAACCTCCTTTCAAACAACAAAACTTGGGTTAGCACGACAGAAAAGAAGAGAAGAAAATCTTCGCCAGTTAGAACAGAGCCAGAGTCCCACCATTTCCCCCTCCACTTTTCTTTCTTTTCTACATTTACAGGTAAAGCTTCCATCTCCAAAATCTTCCATCTCTCACTTCCTGATGTAGCCATTTGCTACCCTTTAGCCTTGACTGCCACGCATCGGACTGCTGTCCGTGTGGGGCTGGGGATGCTCAGCCTGGAAAGAGAAGGGGGCTGGCGAGGCCTCCCTGCAGCTCTAGGAAAGATGGGCACAGAGAGGAGAAGCCTTTCAACTGCAGGAGTGAGCTTGAAGTTGGATCTAATGAAGCTGCTCTTTTCCACTCCGGCTGCTGGGGCACTGGCCCAGGCTGTGCACAGAGGCTGGGGATGCTCCATCCTTGGCAACATCCAAGGCCAGCTGGGAGCGGGGCTCTGAGCAACCTATTCTGGGCGAAGATTGCTCCGCTTGGAACAAGATGGTCTTTAGGGTCCCTTCCAAGCCCAAGCACCCAGGGATTCCGTCATTCATTCTACGGTCTCCGTTGTCCTCTTCAGCCTGGGCCTGAACTCCTGGCGGTGATGTCACAGTGCACGCTCCAGCTAGAACTTCCAGCATCCAGCAACGGCCACAACACAACCCTTGGCTCTTTGTGCCAGCACGCTCTTCATTCACCCTGCTCCAAGCCTACCCCTGTCACCTTGTTGCCACCTGCTCCCTGATTCCCCCAGCAGTCCCCAAAGCTCCCCATCGCTTGGATTTTGCTCTCCATCCCTGCAGGATGTGTGCATTTGTTCCAAAAGAGGTATGGTACTATTCCATGGAGGCGGACACCCTGCAGCTGCCTGGCTGGGCTGGAGCTCTGTGGGACAGGGTGGGAAAGGGACCCCACGCTGAAATTTTGCTACCTCTGCAGGCTGGCACAGACGGAGAGGAGGAGACGGACGTCGATACACAGACTGATAGAGAAGAAGCTATGGAAGTGGACGGAGAGGATACTGGAGAGGAAGAGATGGATGTGGATATGTACGAGACAGAGGAAGAGATGGAGGTGGAAACGTAAGATTATATTGAAGAGATGGATATTGATCTAAAAGACAAGGAGGAAGACATGGTCTTGGGATGAAGACCGATGCCAGCAGCAGAACAGGCAGGTGCTCCCCACAGGCAGAGTGGGTCCCCTGCTGCCAGCCTGGGGCCGGGCTGGGCACTCCCTGCTCAGGGACACGCTAGCCCATGCACTGCATTCTGCTGGCCATCCCTGGCCTGGCCTGGGCTTGCTGTGGGCCACACAAGCCCTGTTCCAGTGCCTGGGCCACAGCCCCCAGCCAGGCTCCCTTCTGGCAGCAGAGTCCCACTGGGCCAGTGTCCCAGCCCGGCAGCACATGGAACACCCTTCCGTGCCTGACTGCACTGACCGTGCTACTTGTTTTTCCTTCCAGGACTTAGGGACATCACAGACACAGATGCCACCCTGCTGTACATACGTTTTACAGTTGTTGTGTTCAGGATAGAGGTTTTAGAGCTTGTTTAAGTTGTCTGTAAATACGTTTCATAGAGTTTTGTTAGATCTGTTCTCAGGTAAATAGGTTCTATAGTTTGTTGTTGTTGTTGTTGTTGTTGTTGTTGTTGTTACCAATATTCTTACAGTGTAAATATGTGGTGTAGTTCATTCTTGTTCCTTTTCTTCTACAGATAAACAGTCTTTGATTTTCACACCCCAGTTCTCTTTGCATTTTCTTCGGGCACATTTGCAAAGCTGTGGGTTGTTTCGGGAACAATGTTTGCAGGACTCTAAAAAGAGTATCAAAACCGCTCTGCCACACTCTCAGCTGCTGCTGCTGCCCCAAAAAGCGCTGGCTGTCTTTGCTCACACAATCACAGTTGTGGTGGCATTTCTACCACACCACAGGACAGCGATGTTTTCCCTCTTCTCCTGGAAATACCTACAGCACTTGTGGGTAGCAAGGCAAACATGAGCCTCTTTTAGTGGCCCTTGAAACTGGACATGTGAAATGAGGTACACAAAGCCACAGGCCAGCTGAACCTGGCATCTCTGAATGGGTCTTTACATTCTTCCCAGGAAGATGAATGGCAATCACTCTTTTGGCAGGGAGGAAAGTGCATCAGCTAGCAATTTGCTGTAGAAAATGTGCTTTCTGCTCCTCTCACAGCCAAAACTCCTACCCATTTCTTGGAAGTCCTTCTTAGATAAGGACCGTGTTCAACTGAGTGACAGTGAAGCCAAATGGCAATGCCGCAATCAATTGTCCTGTACACAATCTCCTTCATCCACGTGGAAGGTTACTCACGGGCACACAAGAGGACGGAAGAAACCCAAATGCATCGTTGGACATAATAAAGTCAGACGTGTTGAGGGCTGAAGAAATCTTGCAGAGATATGGAAAGCTGCCCTGAAAACCCAGTTCGGGGAGAGCCTGAGCTCTTTTGTGCTTCTAGGCCTGAAGATGCTCAGCACCTTTCCCAGATGCTCAGCAGGCAGTAGGATTGTGCCTGAATCTGGCTCTGGAAATGCCAGTGCCTCAACTGAGAGCTGTGGCAATGATTTCCATTGCATGGAGAGGGGCCACAGTCCTGCAAGAGTCTTTCAGCAGAGCAAACAGCAGCCTGGAGGGTGGGCAATGCTGCATCTGGACCACTGCATGCTCATCCTTCACCACAATGCAGAGCTGCCATGGATCACTTTTTCCATTTCTGCTGTTGGATATGTTTTGGAGAAGTTGTTCTAGGTGGCTTTGGATGGTGATCCAAGTAGGAAGCAGCCATTCGCCTGCTGTGATATCCTTACAACTAGTCCTAACTTCTCATTGCCTTTGGTTTGATTGGGGGTGTTTTATCTGTTTGTTTGATTGGTTTCTTTGGGTTGGTTTCTTTGTGTTTTTCTCTGTTTTGCTTGGAGTTTCTTTTCCTTTTTTAGAAATGACTGGTGAAGTTGGCACAACCAAACTCCAGAAAACGTAAAGCAGGCTTGACTTTCCAGAAATTGCTTTTGGCTGGCTTTAGCTGCATTCCCCAGGATCACGATCAGCAGTAGATATTTGCAGGTTTTGCTCTGCATCCTCAGCCTGCCCAGATGTTGTTCAGTGTTTCAGCAGTGGAGAAGACGATGGATATTTTGCTAAACCTCCTTTCAAACAACAAAACTTGGGTTAGCACGACAGAAAAGAAGAGAAGAAAATCTTCGCCAGTTAGAACAGAGCCAGAGTCCCACCATTTCCCCCTCCACTTTTCTTTCTTTTCTACATTTACAGGTAAAGCTTCCATCTCCAAAATCTTCCATCTCTCACTTCCTGATGTAGCCATTTGCTACCCTTTAGCCTTGACTGCCACGCATCGGACTGCTGTCCGTGTGGGGCTGGGGATGCTCAGCCTGGAAAGAGAAGGGGGCTGGCGAGGCCTCCCTGCAGCTCTAGGAAAGATGGGCACAGAGAGGAGAAGCCTTTCAACTGCAGGAGTGAGCTTGAAGTTGGATCTAATGAAGCTGCTCTTTTCCACTCCGGCTGCTGGGGCACTGGCCCAGGCTGTGCACAGAGGCTGGGGATGCTCCATCCTTGGCAACATCCAAGGCCAGCTGGGAGCGGGGCTCTGAGCAACCTATTCTGGGCGAAGATTGCTCCGCTTGGAACAAGATGGTCTTTAGGGTCCCTTCCAAGCCCAAGCACCCAGGGATTCCGTCATTCATTCTACGGTCTCCGTTGTCCTCTTCAGCCTGGGCCTGAACTCCTGGCGGTGATGTCACAGTGCACGCTCCAGCTAGAACTTCCAGCATCCAGCAACGGCCACAACACAACCCTTGGCTCTTTGTGCCAGCACGCTCTTCATTCACCCTGCTCCAAGCCTACCCCTGTCACCTTGTTGCCACCTGCTCCCTGATTCCCCCAGCAGTCCCCAAAGCTTCCCATCGCTTGGATTTTGCTCTCCATCCCTGCAGGATGTGTGCATTTGTTCCAAAAGAGGTATGGTACTATTCCATGGAGGCGGACACCCTGCAGCTGCCTGGCTGGGCTGGAGCTCTGTGGGACAGGGTGGGAAAGGGACCCCACGCTGAAATTTTGCTACCTCTGCAGGCTGGCACAGACGGAGAGGAGGAGACGGACGTCGATACACAGACTGATAGAGAAGAAGCTATGGAAGTGGACGGAGAGGATACTGGAGAGGAAGAGATGGATGTGGATATGTACGAGACAGAGGAAGAGATGGAGGTGGAAACGTAAGATTATATTGAAGAGATGGATATTGATCTAAAAGACAAGGAGGAAGACATGGTCTTGGGATGAAGACCGATGCCAGCAGCAGAACAGGCAGGTGCTCCCCACAGGCAGAGTGGGTCCCCTGCTGCCAGCCTGGGGCCGGGCTGGGCACTCCCTGCTCAGGGACACGCTAGCCCATGCACTGCATTCTGCTGGCCATCCCTGGCCTGGCCTGGGCTTGCTGTGGGCCACACAAGCCCTGTTCCAGTGCCTGGGCCACAGCCCCCAGCCAGGCTCCCTTCTGGCAGCAGAGTCCCACTGGGCCAGTGTCCCAGCCCGGCAGCACATGGAACACCCTTCCGTGCCTGACTGCACTGACCGTGCTACTTGTTTTTCCTTCCAGGACTTAGGGACATCACAGACACAGATGCCACCCTGCTGTACATACGTTTTACAGTTGTTGTGTTCAGGATAGAGGTTTTAGAGCTTGTTTAAGTTGTCTGTAAATACGTTTCATAGAGTTTTGTTAGATCTGTTCTCAGGTAAATAGGTTCTATAGTTTGTTGTTGTTGTTGTTGTTGTTGTTGTTGTTGTTACCAATATTCTTACAGTGTAAATATGTGGTGTAGTTCATTCTTGTTCCTTTTCTTCTACAGATAAACAGTCTTTGATTTTCACACCCCAGTTCTCTTTGCATTTTCTTCGGGCACATTTGCAAAGCTGTGGGTTGTTTCGGGAACAATGTTTGCAGGACTCTAAAAAGAGTATCAAAACCGCTCTGCCACACTCTCAGCTGCTGCTGCTGCCCCAAAAAGCGCTGGCTGTCTTTGCTCACACAATCACAGTTGTGGTGGCATTTCTACCACACCACAGGACAGCGATGTTTTCCCTCTTCTCCTGGAAATACCTACAGCACTTGTGGGTAGCAAGGCAAACATGAGCCTCTTTTAGTGGCCCTTGAAACTGGACATGTGAAATGAGGTACACAAAGCCACAGGCCAGCTGAACCTGGCATCTCTGAATGGGTCTTTACATTCTTCCCAGGAAGATGAATGGCAATCACTATTTTGGCAGGGAGGAAAGTGCATCAGCTAGCAATTTGCTGTAGAAAATGTGCTTTCTGCTCCTCTCACAGCCAAAACTCCTACCCATTTCTTGGAAGTCCTTCTTAGATAAGGACCGTGTTCAACTGAGTGACAGTGAAGCCAAATGGCAATGCCGCAATCAATTGTCCTGTACACAATCTCCTTCATCCACGTGGAAGGTTACTCACGGGCACACAAGAGGACGGAAGAAACCCAAATGCATCGTTGGACATAATAAAGTCAGACGTGTTGAGGGCTGAAGAAATCTTGCAGAGATATGGAAAGCTGCCCTGAAAACCCAGTTCGGGGAGAGCCTGAGCTCTTTTGTGCTTCTAGGCCTGAAGATGCTCAGCACCTTTCCCAGATGCTCAGCAGGCAGTAGGATTGTGCCTGAATCTGGCTCTGGAAATGCCAGTGCCTCAACTGAGAGCTGTGGCAATGATTTCCATTGCATGGAGAGGGGCCACAGTCCTGCAAGAGTCTTTCAGCAGAGCAAACAGCAGCCTGGAGGGTGGGCAATGCTGCATCTGGACCACTGCATGCTCATCCTTCACCACAATGCAGAGCTGCCATGGATCACTTTTTCCATTTCTGCTGTTGGATATGTTTTGGAGAAGTTGTTCTAGGTGGCTTTGGATGGTGATCCAAGTAGGAAGCAGCCATTCGCCTGCTGTGATATCCTTACAACTAGTCCTAACTTCTCATTGCCTTTGGTTTGATTGGGGGTGTTTTATCTGTTTGTTTGATTGGTTTCTTTGGGTTGGTTTCTTTGTGTTTTTCTCTGTTTTGCTTGGAGTTTCTTTTCCTTTTTTAGAAATGACTGGTGAAGTTGGCACAACCAAACTCCAGAAAACGTAAAGCAGGCTTGACTTTCCAGAAATTGCTTTTGGCTGGCTTTAGCTGCATTCCCCAGGATCACGATCAGCAGTAGATATTTGCAGGTTTTGCTCTGCATCCTCAGCCTGCCCAGATGTTGTTCAGTGTTTCAGCAGTGGAGAAGACGATGGATATTTTGCTAAACCTCCTTTCAAACAACAAAACTTGGGTTAGCACGACAGAAAAGAAGAGAAGAAAATCTTCGCCAGTTAGAACAGAGCCAGAGTCCCACCATTTCCCCCTCCACTTTTCTTTCTTTTCTACATTTACAGGTAAAGCTTCCATCTCCAAAATCTTCCATCTCTCACTTCCTGATGTAGCCATTTGCTACCCTTTAGCCTTGACTGCCACGCATCGGACTGCTGTCCGTGTGGGGCTGGGGATGCTCAGCCTGGAAAGAGAAGGGGGCTGGCGAGGCCTCCCTGCAGCTCTAGGAAAGATGGGCACAGAGAGGAGAAGCCTTTCAACTGCAGGAGTGAGCTTGAAGTTGGATCTAATGAAGCTGCTCTTTTCCACTCCGGCTGCTGGGGCACTGGCCCAGGCTGTGCACAGAGGCTGGGGATGCTCCATCCTTGGCAACATCCAAGGCCAGCTGGGAGCGGGGCTCTGAGCAACCTATTCTGGGCGAAGATTGCTCCGCTTGGAACAAGATGGTCTTTAGGGTCCCTTCCAAGCCCAAGCACCCAGGGATTCCGTCATTCATTCTACGGTCTCCGTTGTCCTCTTCAGCCTGGGCCTGAACTCCTGGCGGTGATGTCACAGTGCACGCTCCAGCTAGAACTTCCAGCATCCAGCAACGGCCACAACACAACCCTTGGCTCTTTGTGCCAGCACGCTCTTCATTCACCCTGCTCCAAGCCTACCCCTGTCACCTTGTTGCCACCTGCTCCCTGATTCCCCCAGCAGTCCCCAAAGCTCCCCATCGCTTGGATTTTGCTCTCCATCCCTGCAGGATGTGTGCATTTGTTCCAAAAGAGGTATGGTACTATTCCATGGAGGCGGACACCCTGCAGCTGCCTGGCTGGGCTGGAGCTCTGTGGGACAGGGTGGGAAAGGGACCCCACGCTGAAATTTTGCTACCTCTGCAGGCTGGCACAGACGGAGAGGAGGAGACGGACGTCGATACACAGACTGATAGAGAAGAAGCCATGGAAGTGGACGGAGAGGATACTGGAGAGGAAGAGATGGATGTGGATATGTACGAGACAGAGGAAGAGATGGAGGTGGAAACGTAAGATTATATTGAAGAGATGGATATTGATCTAAAAGACAAGGAGGAAGACATGGTCTTGGGATGAAGACCGATGCCAGCAGCAGAACAGGCAGGTGCTCCCCACAGGCAGAGTGGGTCCCCTGCTGCCAGCCTGGGGCCGGGCTGGGCACTCCCTGCTCAGGGACACGCTAGCCCATGCACTGCATTCTGCTGGCCATCCCTGGCCTGGCCTGGGCTTGCTGTGGGCCACACAAGCCCTGTTCCAGTGCCTGGGCCACAGCCCCCAGCCAGGCTCCCTTCTGGCAGCAGAGTCCCACTGGGCCAGTGTCCCAGCCCGGCAGCACATGGAACACCCTTCCGTGCCTGACTGCACTGACCGTGCTACTTGTTTTTCCTTCCAGGACTTAGGGACATCACAGACACAGATGCCACCCTGCTGTACATACGTTTTACAGTTGTTGTGTTCAGGATAGAGGTTTTAGAGCTTGTTTAAGTTGTCTGTAAATACGTTTCATAGAGTTTTGTTAGATCTGTTCTCAGGTAAATAGGTTCTATAGTTTGTTGTTGTTGTTGTTGTTGTTGTTGTTGTTACCAATATTCTTACAGTGTAAATATGTGGTGTAGTTCATTCTTGTTCCTTTTCTTCTACAGATAAACAGTCTTGGAATTTCACACCCCAGTTCTCTTTGCATTTTCTTCGGGCACATTTGCAAAGCTGTGGGTTGTTTCGGGAACAATGTTTGCAGGACTCTAAAAAGAGTATCAAAACCGCTCTGCCACACTCTCAGCTGCTGCTGCTGCCCCAAAAAGCGCTGGCTGTCTTTGCTCACACAATCACAGTTGTGGTGGCATTTCTACCACACCACAGGACAGCGATGTTTTCCCTCTTCTCCTGGAAATACCTACAGCACTTGTGGGTAGCAAGGCAAACATGAGCCTCTTTTAGTGGCCCTTGAAACTGGACATGTGAAATGAGGTACACAAAGCCACAGGCCAGCTGAGCCTGGCATCTCTGAATGGGTCTTTACATTCTTCCCAGGAAGATGAATGGCAATCACTATTTTGGCAGGGAGGAACGTGCATCAGCTAGCAATTTGCTGTAGAAAATGTGCTTTCTGCTCCTCTCACAGCCAAAACTCCTACCCATTTCTTGGAAGTCCTTCTTAGATAAGGACCGTGTTCAACTGAGTGACAGTGAAGCCAAATGGCAATGCCGCAATCAATTGTCCTGTACACAATCTCCTTCATCCACGTGGAAGGTTACTCACGGGCACACAAGAGGACGGAAGAAACCCAAATGCATCGTTGGACATAATAAAGTCAGACGTGTTGAGGGCTGAAGAAATCTTGCAGAGATATGGAAAGCTGCCCTGAAAACCCAGTTCGGGGAGAGCCTGAGCTCTTTTGTGCTTCTAGGCCTGAAGATGCTCAGCACCTTTCCCAGATGCTCAGCAGGCAGTAGGATTGTGCCTGAATCTGGCTCTGGAAATGCCAGTGCCTCAACTGAGAGCTGTGGCAATGATTTCCATTGCATGGAGAGGGGCCACAGTCCTGCAAGAGTCTTTCAGCAGAGCAAACAGCAGCCTGGAGGGTGGGCAATGCTGCATCGGGACCACTGCATGCTCATCCTTCACCACAATGCAGAGCTGCCATGGATCACTTTTTCCATTTCTGCTGTTGGATATGTTTTGGAGAAGTTGTTCTAGGTGGCTTTGGATGGTGATCCAAGTAGGAAGCAGCCATTCGCCTGCTGTGATATCCTTACAACTAGTCCTAACTTCTCATTGCCTTTGGTTTGATTGGGGGTGTTTTATCTGTTTGTTTGATTGGTTTCTTTGGGTTGGTTTCTTTGTGTTTTTCTCTGTTTTGCTTGGAGTTTCTTTTCCTTTTTTAGAAATGACCGGTGAAGTTGGCACAACCAAACTCCAGAAAACGTAAGCCAGGCTTGACTTTCCAGAAATTGCTTTTGGCTGGCTTTAGCTGCATTCCCCAGGATCACGATCAGCAGTAGATATTTGCAGGTTTTGCTCTGCATCCTCAGCCTGCCCAGATGTTGTTCAGTGTTTCAGCAGTGGAGAAGACGATGGATATTTTGCTAAACCTCCTTTCAAACAACAAAACTTGGGTTAGCACGACAGAAAAGAAGAGAAGAAAATCTTCGCCAGTTAGAACAGAGCCAGAGTCCCACCATTTCCCCCTCCACTTTTCTTTCTTTTCTACATTTACAGGTAAAGCTTCCATCTCCAAAATCTTCCATCTCTCACTTCCTGATGTAGCCATTTGCTACCCTTTAGCCTTGACTGCCACGCATCGGACTGCTGTCCGTGTGGGGCTGGGGATGCTCAGCCTGGAAAGAGAAGGGGGCTGGCGAGGCCTCCCTGCAGCTCTAGGAAAGATGGGCACAGAGAGGAGAAGCCTTTCAACTGCAGGAGTGAGCTTGAAGTTGGATCTAATGAAGCTGCTCTTTTCCACTCCGGCTGCTGGGGCACTGGCCCAGGCTGTGCACAGAGGCTGGGGATGCTCCATCCTTGGCAACATCCAAGGCCAGCTGGGAGCGGGGCTCTGAGCAACCTATTCTGGGCGAAGATTGCTCCGCTTGGAACAAGATGGTCTTTAGGGTCCCTTCCAAGCCCAAGCACCCAGGGATTCCGTCATTCATTCTACGGTCTCCGTTGTCCTCTTCAGCCTGGGCCTGAACTCCTGGCGGTGATGTCACAGTGCACGCTCCAGCTAGAACTTCCAGCATCCAGCAACGGCCACAACACAACCCTTGGCTCTTTGTGCCAGCACGCTCTTCATTCACCCTGCTCCAAGCCTACCCCTGTCACCTTGTTGCCACCTGCTCCCTGATTCCCCCAGCAGTCCCCAAAGCTTCCCATCGCTTGGATTTTGCTCTCCATCCTTGCAGGATGTGTGCATTTGTTCCAAAAGAGGTATGGTACTATTCCATGGAGGCGGACACCCTGCAGCTGCCTGGCTGGGCTGGAGCTCTGTGGGACAGGGTGGGAAAGGGACCCCACGCTGAAATTTTGCTACCTCTGCAGGCTGGCACAGACGGAGAGGAGGAGACGGACGTCGATACACAGACTGATAGAGAAGAAGCCATGGAAGTGGACGGAGAGGATACTGGAGAGGAAGAGATGGATGTGGATATGTACGAGACAGAGGAAGAGATGGAGGTGGAAACGTAAGATTATATTGAAGAGATGGATATTGATCTAAAAGACAAGGAGGAAGACATGGTCTTGGGATGAAGACCGATGCCAGCAGCAGAACAGGCAGGTGCTCCCCACAGGCAGAGTGGGTCCCCTGCTGCCAGCCTGGGGCCGGGCTGGGCACTCCCTGCTCAGGGACACGCTAGCCCATGCACTGCATTCTGCTGGCCATCCCTGGCCTGGCCTGGGCTTGCTGTGGGCCACACAAGCCCTGTTCCAGTGCCTGGGCCACAGCCCCCAGCCAGGCTCCCTTCTGGCAGCAGAGTCCCACTGGGCCAGTGTCCCAGCCCGGCAGCACATGGAACACCCTTCCGTGCCTGACTGCACTGACCGTGCTACTTGTTTTTCCTTCCAGGACTTAGGGACATCACAGACACAGATGCCACCCTGCTGTACATACGTTTTACAGTTGTTGTGTTCAGGATAGAGGTTTTAGAGCTTGTTTAAGTTGTCTGTAAATACGTTTCATAGATTTTTGTTAGATCTGTTCTCAGGTAAATAGGTTCTATAGTTTGTTGTTGTTGTTGTTGTTGTTGTTGTTGTTGTTACCAATATTCTTACAGTGTAAATATGTGGTGTAGTTCATTCTTGTTCCTTTTCTTCTACAGATAAACAGTCTTTGATTTTCACACCCCAGTTCTCTTTGCATTTTCTTCGGGCACATTTGCAAAGCTGTGGGTTGTTTCGGGAACAATGTTTGCAGGACTCTAAAAAGAGTATCAAAACCGCTCTGCCACACTCTCAGCTGCTGCTGCTGCCCCAAAAAGCGCTGGCTGGCTTTGCTCACACAATCACAGTTGTGGTGGCATTTCTACCACACCACAGGACAGCGATGTTTTCCCTCTTCTCCTGGAAATACCTACAGCACTTGTGGGTAGCAAGGCAAACATGAGCCTCTTTTAGTGGCCCTTGAAACTGGACATGTGAAATGAGGTACACAAAGCCACAGGCCAGCTGAACCTGGCATCTCTGAATGGGTCTTTACATTCTTCCCAGGAAGATGAATGGCAATCACTCTTTTGGCAGGGAGGAAAGTGCATCAGCTAGCAATTTGCTGTAGAAAATGTGCTTTCTGCTCCTCTCACAGCCAAAACTCCTACCCATTTCTTGGAAGTCCTTCTTAGATAAGGACCGTGTTCAACTGAGTGACAGTGAAGCCAAATGGCAATGCCGCAATCAATTGTCCTGTACACAATCTCCTTCATCCACGTGGAAGGTTACTCACGGGCACACAAGAGGACGGAAGAAACCCAAATGCATCGTTGGACATAATAAAGTCAGACGTGTTGAGGGCTGAAGAAATCTTGCAGAGATATGGAAAGCTGCCCTGAAAACCCAGTTCGGGGAGAGCCTGAGCTCTTTTGTGCTTCTAGGCCTGAAGATGCTCAGCACCTTTCCCAGATGCTCAGCAGGCAGTAGGATTGTGCCTGAATCTGGCTCTGGAAATGCCAGTGCCTCAACTGAGAGCTGTGGCAATGATTTCCATTGCATGGAGAGGGGCCACAGTCCTGCAAGAGTCTTTCAGCAGAGCAAACAGCAGCCTGGAGGGTGGGCAATGCTGCATCTGGACCACTGCATGCTCATCCTTCACCACAATGCAGAGCTGCCATGGATCACTTTTTCCATTTCTGCTGTTGGATATGTTTTGGAGAAGTTGTTCTAGGTGGCTTTGGATGGTGATCCAAGTAGGAAGCAGCCATTCGCCTGCTGTGATATCCTTACAACTAGTCCTAACTTCTCATTGCCTTTGGTTTGATTGGGGGTGTTTTATCTGTTTGTTTGATTGGTTTCTTTGGGTTGGTTTCTTTGTGTTTTTCTCTCTTTTGCTTGGAGTTTCTTTTCCTTTTTTAGAAATGACTGGTGAAGTTGGCACAACCAAACTCCAGAAAACGTAAAGCAGGCTTGACTTTCCAGAAATTGCTTTTGGCTGGCTTTAGCTGCATTCCCTAGGATCACGATCAGCAGTAGATATTTGCAGGTTTTGCTCTGCATCCTCAGCCTGCCCAGATGTTGTTCAGTGTTTCAGCAGTGGAGAAGACGATGGATATTTTGCTAAACCTCCTTTCAAACAACAAAACTTGGGTTAGCACGACAGAAAAGAAGAGAAGAAAATCTTCGCCAGTTAGAACAGAGCCAGAGTCCTACCATTTCCCCCTCCACTTTTCTTTCTTTTCTACATTTACAGGTAAAGCTTCCATCTCCAAAATCTTCCATCTCTCACTTCCTGATGTAGCCATTTGCTACCCTTTAGCCTTGACTGCCACGCATCGGACTGCTGTCCGTGTGGGGCTGGGGATGCTCAGCCTGGAAAGAGAAGGGGGCTGGCGAGGCCTCCCTGCAGCTCTAGGAAAGATGGGCACAGAGAGGAGAAGCCTTTCAACTGCAGGAGTGAGCTTGAAGTTGGATCTAATGAAGCTGCTCTTTTCCACTCCGGCTGCTGGGGCACTGGCCCAGGCTGTGCACAGAGGCTGGGGATGCTCCATCCTTGGCAACATCCAAGGCCAGCTGGGAGCGGGGCTCTGAGCAACCTATTCTGGGCAAAGATTGCTCCGCTTGGAACAAGATGGTCTTTAGGGTCCCTTCCAAGCCCAAGCACCCAGGGATTCCGTCATTCATTCTACGGTCTCCGTTGTCCTCTTCAGCCTGGGCCTGAACTCCTGGCGGTGATGTCACAGTGCACGCTCCAGCTAGAACTTCCAGCATCCAGCAACGGCCACAACACAACCCTTGGCTCTTTGTGCCAGCACGCTCTTCATTCACCCTGCTCCAAGCCTACCCCTGTCACCTTGTTGCCACCTGCTCCCTGATTCCCCCAGCAGTCCCCAAAGCTTCCCATCGCTTGGATTTTGCTCTCCATCCTTGCAGGATGTGTGCATTTGTTCCAAAAGAGGTATGGTACTATTCCATGGAGGCGGACACCCTGCAGCTGCCTGGCTGGGCTGGAGCTCTGTGGGACAGGGTGGGAAAGGGACCCCACGCTGAAATTTTGCTACCTCTGCAGGCTGGCACAGACGGAGAGGAGGAGACGGACGTCGATACACAGACTGATAGAGAAGAAGCCATGGAAGTGGACGGAGAGGATACTGGAGAGGAAGAGATGGATGTGGATATGTACGAGACAGAGGAAGAGATGGAGGTGGAAACGTAAGATTATATTGAAGAGATGGATATTGATCTAAAAGACAAGGAGGAAGACATGGTCTTGGGATGAAGACCGATGCCAGCAGCAGAACAGGCAGGTGCTCCCCACAGGCAGAGTGGGTCCCCTGCTGCCAGCCTGGGGCCGGGCTGGGCACTCCCTGCTCAGGGACACGCTAGCCCATGCACTGCATTCTGCTGGCCATCCCTGGCCTGGCCTGGGCTTGCTGTGGGCCACACAAGCCCTGTTCCAGTGCCTGGGCCACAGCCCCCAGCCAGGCTCCCTTCTGGCAGCAGAGTCCCACTGGGCCAGTGTCCCAGCCCGGCAGCACATGGAACACCCTTCCGTGCCTGACTGCACTGACCGTGCTACTTGTTTTTCCTTCCAGGACTTAGGGACATCACAGACACAGATGCCACCCTGCTGTACATACGTTTTACAGTTGTTGTGTTCAGGATAGAGGTTTTAGAGCTTGTTTAAGTTGTCTGTAAATACGTTTCATAGAGTTTTGTTAGATCTGTTCTCAGGTAAATAGGTTCTATAGTTTGTTGTTGTTGTTGTTGTTGTTGTTGTTGTTACCAATATTCTTACAGTGTAAATATGTGGTGTAGTTCATTCTTGTTCCTTTTCTTCTACAGATAAACAGTCTTGGAATTTCACACCCCAGTTCTCTTTGCATTTTCTTCGGGCACATTTGCAAAGCTGTGGGTTGTTTCGGGAACAATGTTTGCAGGACTCTAAAAAGAGTATCAAAACCGCTCTGCCACACTCTCAGCTGCTGCTGCTGCCCCAAAAAGCGCTGGCTGTCTTTGCTCACACAATCACAGTTGTGGTGGCATTTCTACCACACCACAGGACAGCGATGTTTTCCCTCTTCTCCTGGAAATACCTACAGCACTTGTGGGTAGCAAGGCAAACATGAGCCTCTTTTAGTGGCCCTTGAAACTGGACATGTGAAATGAGGTACACAAAGCCACAGGCCAGCTGAGCCTGGCATCTCTGAATGGGTCTTTACATTCTTCCCAGGAAGATGAATGGCAATCACTATTTTGGCAGGGAGGAACGTGCATCAGCTAGCAATTTGCTGTAGAAAATGTGCTTTCTGCTCCTCTCACAGCCAAAACTCCTACCCATTTCTTGGAAGTCCTTCTTAGATAAGGACCGTGTTCAACTGAGTGACAGTGAAGCCAAATGGCAATGCCGCAATCAATTGTCCTGTACACAATCTCCTTCATCCACGTGGAAGGTTACTCACGGGCACACAAGAGGACGGAAGAAACCCAAATGCATCGTTGGACATAATAAAGTCAGACGTGTTGAGGGCTGAAGAAATCTTGCAGAGATATGGAAAGCTGCCCTGAAAACCCAGTTCGGGGAGAGCCTGAGCTCTTTTGTGCTTCTAGGCCTGAAGATGCTCAGCACCTTTCCCAGATGCTCAGCAGGCAGTAGGATTGTGCCTGAATCTGGCTCTGGAAATGCCAGTGCCTCAACTGAGAGCTGTGGCAATGATTTCCATTGCATGGAGAGGGGCCACAGTCCTGCAAGAGTCTTTCAGCAGAGCAAACAGCAGCCTGGAGGGTGGGCAATGCTGCATCGGGACCACTGCATGCTCATCCTTCACCACAATGCAGAGCTGCCATGGATCACTTTTTCCATTTCTGCTGTTGGATATGTTTTGGAGAAGTTGTTCTAGGTGGCTTTGGATGGTGATCCAAGTAGGAAGCAGCCATTCGCCTGCTGTGATATCCTTACAACTAGTCCTAACTTCTCATTGCCTTTGGTTTGATTGGGGGTGTTTTATCTGTTTGTTTGATTGGTTTCTTTGGGTTGGTTTCTTTGTGTTTTTCTCTGTTTTGCTTGGAGTTTCTTTTCCTTTTTTAGAAATGACCGGTGAAGTTGGCACAACCAAACTCCAGAAAACGTAAGCCAGGCTTGACTTTCCAGAAATTGCTTTTGGCTGGCTTTAGCTGCATTCCCCAGGATCACGATCAGCAGTAGATATTTGCAGGTTTTGCTCTGCATCCTCAGCCTGCCCAGATGTTGTTCAGTGTTTCAGCAGTGGAGAAGACGATGGATATTTTGCTAAACCTCCTTTCAAACAACAAAACTTGGGTTAGCACGACAGAAAAGAAGAAAAGAAAATCTTCGCCAGTTAGAACAGAGCCAGAGTCCCACCATTTCCCCCTCCACTTTTCTTTCTTTTCTACATTTACAGGTAAAGCTTCCATCTCCAAAATCTTCCATCTCTCACTTCCTGATGTAGCCATTTGCTACCCTTTAGCCTTGACTGCCACGCATCGGACTGCTGTCCGTGTGGGGCTGGGGATGCTCAGCCTGGAAAGAGAAGGGGGCTGGCGAGGCCTCCCTGCAGCTCTAGGAAAGATGGGCACAGAGAGGAGAAGCCTTTCAACTGCAGGAGTGAGCTTGAAGTTGGATCTAATGAAGCTGCTCTTTTCCACTCCGGCTGCTGGGGCACTGGCCCAGGCTGTGCACAGAGGCTGGGGATGCTCCATCCTTGGCAACATCCAAGGCCAGCTGGGAGCGGGGCTCTGAGCAACCTATTCTGGGCGAAGATTGCTCCGCTTGGAACAAGATGGTCTTTAGGGTCCCTTCCAAGCCCAAGCACCCAGGGATTCCGTCATTCATTCTACGGTCTCCGTTGTCCTCTTCAGCCTGGGCCTGAACTCCTGGCGGTGATGTCACAGTGCACGCTCCAGCTAGAACTTCCAGCATCCAGCAACGGCCACAACACAACCCTTGGCTCTTTGTGCCAGCACGCTCTTCATTCACCCTGCTCCAAGCCTACCCCTGTCACCTTGTTGCCACCTGCTCCCTGATTCCCCCAGCAGTCCCCAAAGCTTCCCATCGCTTGGATTTTGCTCTCCATCCTTGCAGGATGTGTGCATTTGTTCCAAAAGAGGTATGGTACTATTCCATGGAGGCGGACACCCTGCAGCTGCCTGGCTGGGCTGGAGCTCTGTGGGACAGGGTGGGAAAGGGAGCCCACGCTGAAATTTTGCTACCTCTGCAGGCTGGCACAGACGGAGAGGAGGAGACGGACGTCGATACACAGACTGATAGAGAAGAAGCCATGGAAGTGGACGGAGAGGATACTGGAGAGGAAGAGATGGATGTGGATATGTACGAGACAGAGGAAGAGATGGAGGTGGAAACGTAAGATTATATTGAAGAGATGGATATTGATCTAAAAGACAAGGAGGAAGACATGGTCTTGGGATGAAGACCGATGCCAGCAGCAGAACAGGCAGGTGCTCCCCACAGGCAGAGTGGGTCCCCTGCTGCCAGCCTGGGGCCGGGCTGGGCACTCCCTGCTCAGGGACACGCTAGCCCATGCACTGCATTCTGCTGGCCATCCCTGGCCTGGCCTGGGCTTGCTGTGGGCCACACAAGCCCTGTTCCAGTGCCTGGGCCACAGCCCCCAGCCAGGCTCCCTTCTGGCAGCAGAGTCCCACTGGGCCAGTGTCCCAGCCCGGCAGCACATGGAACACCCTTCCGTGCCTGACTGCACTGACCGTGCTACTTGTTTTTCCTTCCAGGACTTAGGGACATCACAGACACAGATGCCACCCTGCTGTACATACGTTTTACAGTTGTTGTGTTCAGGATAGAGGTTTTAGAGCTTGTTTAAGTTGTCTGTAAATACGTTTCATAGATTTTTGTTAGATCTGTTCTCAGGTAAATAGGTTCTATAGTTTGTTGTTGTTGTTGTTGTTGTTGTTGTTGTTGTTACCAATATTCTTACAGTGTAAATATGTGGTGTAGTTCATTCTTGTTCCTTTTCTTCTACAGATAAACAGTCTTTGATTTTCACACCCCAGTTCTCTTTGCATTTTCTTCGGGCACATTTGCAAAGCTGTGGGTTGTTTCGGGAACAATGTTTGCAGGACTCTAAAAAGAGTATCAAAACCGCTCTGCCACACTCTCAGCTGCTGCTGCTGCCCCAAAAAGCGCTGGCTGGCTTTGCTCACACAATCACAGTTGTGGTGGCATTTCTACCACACCACAGGACAGCGATGTTTTCCCTCTTCTCCTGGAAATACCTACAGCACTTGTGGGTAGCAAGGCAAACATGAGCCTCTTTTAGTGGCCCTTGAAACTGGACATGTGAAATGAGGTACACAAAGCCACAGGCCAGCTGAACCTGGCATCTCTGAATGGGTCTTTACATTCTTCCCAGGAAGATGAATGGCAATCACTCTTTTGGCAGGGAGGAAAGTGCATCAGCTAGCAATTTGCTGTAGAAAATGTGCTTTCTGCTCCTCTCACAGCCAAAACTCCTACCCATTTCTTGGAAGTCCTTCTTAGATAAGGACCGTGTTCAACTGAGTGACAGTGAAGCCAAATGGCAATGCCGCAATCAATTGTCCTGTACACAATCTCCTTCATCCACGTGGAAGGTTACTCACGGGCACACAAGAGGACGGAAGAAACCCAAATGCATCGTTGGACATAATAAAGTCAGACGTGTTGAGGGCTGAAGAAATCTTGCAGAGATATGGAAAGCTGCCCTGAAAACCCAGTTCGGGGAGAGCCTGAGCTCTTTTGTGCTTCTAGGCCTGAAGATGCTCAGCACCTTTCCCAGATGCTCAGCAGGCAGTAGGATTGTGCCTGAATCTGGCTCTGGAAATGCCAGTGCCTCAACTGAGAGCTGTGGCAATGATTTCCATTGCATGGAGAGGGGCCACAGTCCTGCAAGAGTCTTTCAGCAGAGCAAACAGCAGCCTGGAGGGTGGGCAATGCTGCATCTGGACCACTGCATGCTCATCCTTCACCACAATGCAGAGCTGCCATGGATCACTTTTTCCATTTCTGCTGTTGGATATGTTTTGGAGAAGTTGTTCTAGGTGGCTTTGGATGGTGATCCAAGTAGGAAGCAGCCATTCGCCTGCTGTGATATCCTTACAACTAGTCCTAACTTCTCATTGCCTTTGGTTTGATTGGGGGTGTTTTATCTGTTTGTTTGATTGGTTTCTTTGGGTTGGTTTCTTTGTGTTTTTCTCTCTTTTGCTTGGAGTTTCTTTTCCTTTTTTAGAAATGACTGGTGAAGTTGGCACAACCAAACTCCAGAAAACGTAAAGCAGGCTTGACTTTCCAGAAATTGCTTTTGGCTGGCTTTAGCTGCATTCCCTAGGATCACGATCAGCAGTAGATATTTGCAGGTTTTGCTCTGCATCCTCAGCCTGCCCAGATGTTGTTCAGTGTTTCAGCAGTGGAGAAGACGATGGATATTTTGCTAAACCTCCTTTCAAACAACAAAACTTGGGTTAGCACGACAGAAAAGAAGAGAAGAAAATCTTCGCCAGTTAGAACAGAGCCAGAGTCCTACCATTTCCCCCTCCACTTTTCTTTCTTTTCTACATTTACAGGTAAAGCTTCCATCTCCAAAATCTTCCATCTCTCACTTCCTGATGTAGCCATTTGCTACCCTTTAGCCTTGACTGCCACGCATCGGACTGCTGTCCGTGTGGGGCTGGGGATGCTCAGCCTGGAAAGAGAAGGGGGCTGGCGAGGCCTCCCTGCAGCTCTAGGAAAGATGGGCACAGAGAGGAGAAGCCTTTCAACTGCAGGAGTGAGCTTGAAGTTGGATCTAATGAAGCTGCTCTTTTCCACTCCGGCTGCTGGGGCACTGGCCCAGGCTGTGCACAGAGGCTGGGGATGCTCCATCCTTGGCAACATCCAAGGCCAGCTGGGAGCGGGGCTCTGAGCAACCTATTCTGGGCAAAGATTGCTCCGCTTGGAACAAGATGGTCTTTAGGGTCCCTTCCAAGCCCAAGCACCCAGGGATTCCGTCATTCATTCTACGGTCTCCGTTGTCCTCTTCAGCCTGGGCCTGAACTCCTGGCGGTGATGTCACAGTGCACGCTCCAGCTAGAACTTCCAGCATCCAGCAACGGCCACAACACAACCCTTGGCTCTTTGTGCCAGCACGCTCTTCATTCACCCTGCTCCAAGCCTACCCCTGTCACCTTGTTGCCACCTGCTCCCTGATTCCCCCAGCAGTCCCCAAAGCTTCCCATCGCTTGGATTTTGCTCTCCATCCTTGCAGGATGTGTGCATTTGTTCCAAAAGAGGTATGGTACTATTCCATGGAGGCGGACACCCTGCAGCTGCCTGGCTGGGCTGGAGCTCTGTGGGACAGGGTGGGAAAGGGACCCCACGCTGAAATTTTGCTACCTCTGCAGGCTGGCACAGACGGAGAGGAGGAGACGGACGTCGATACACAGACTGATAGAGAAGAAGCCATGGAAGTGGACGGAGAGGATACTGGAGAGGAAGAGATGGATGTGGATATGTACGAGACAGAGGAAGAGATGGAGGTGGAAACGTAAGATTATATTGAAGAGATGGATATTGATCTAAAAGACAAGGAGGAAGACATGGTCTTGGGATGAAGACCGATGCCAGCAGCAGAACAGGCAGGTGCTCCCCACAGGCAGAGTGGGTCCCCTGCTGCCAGCCTGGGGCCGGGCTGGGCACTCCCTGCTCAGGGACACGCTAGCCCATGCACTGCATTCTGCTGGCCATCCCTGGCCTGGCCTGGGCTTGCTGTGGGCCACACAAGCCCTGTTCCAGTGCCTGGGCCACAGCCCCCAGCCAGGCTCCCTTCTGGCAGCAGAGTCCCACTGGGCCAGTGTCCCAGCCCGGCAGCACATGGAACACCCTTCCGTGCCTGACTGCACTGACCGTGCTACTTGTTTTTCCTTCCAGGACTTAGGGACATCACAGACACAGATGCCACCCTGCTGTACATACGTTTTACAGTTGTTGTGTTCAGGATAGAGGTTTTAGAGCTTGTTTAAGTTGTCTGTAAATACGTTTCATAGAGTTTTGTTAGATCTGTTCTCAGGTAAATAGGTTCTATAGTTTGTTGTTGTTGTTGTTGTTGTTGTTGTTGTTACCAATATTCTTACAGTGTAAATATGTGGTGTAGTTCATTCTTGTTCCTTTTCTTCTACAGATAAACAGTCTTGGAATTTCACACCCCAGTTCTCTTTGCATTTTCTTCGGGCACATTTGCAAAGCTGTGGGTTGTTTCGGGAACAATGTTTGCAGGACTCTAAAAAGAGTATCAAAACCGCTCTGCCACACTCTCAGCTGCTGCTGCTGCCCCAAAAAGCGCTGGCTGTCTTTGCTCACACAATCACAGTTGTGGTGGCATTTCTACCACACCACAGGACAGCGATGTTTTCCCTCTTCTCCTGGAAATACCTACAGCACTTGTGGGTAGCAAGGCAAACATGAGCCTCTTTTAGTGGCCCTTGAAACTGGACATGTGAAATGAGGTACACAAAGCCACAGGCCAGCTGAGCCTGGCATCTCTGAATGGGTCTTTACATTCTTCCCAGGAAGATGAATGGCAATCACTATTTTGGCAGGGAGGAACGTGCATCAGCTAGCAATTTGCTGTAGAAAATGTGCTTTCTGCTCCTCTCACAGCCAAAACTCCTACCCATTTCTTGGAAGTCCTTCTTAGATAAGGACCGTGTTCAACTGAGTGACAGTGAAGCCAAATGGCAATGCCGCAATCAATTGTCCTGTACACAATCTCCTTCATCCACGTGGAAGGTTACTCACGGGCACACAAGAGGACGGAAGAAACCCAAATGCATCGTTGGACATAATAAAGTCAGACGTGTTGAGGGCTGAAGAAATCTTGCAGAGATATGGAAAGCTGCCCTGAAAACCCAGTTCGGGGAGAGCCTGAGCTCTTTTGTGCTTCTAGGCCTGAAGATGCTCAGCACCTTTCCCAGATGCTCAGCAGGCAGTAGGATTGTGCCTGAATCTGGCTCTGGAAATGCCAGTGCCTCAACTGAGAGCTGTGGCAATGATTTCCATTGCATGGAGAGGGGCCACAGTCCTGCAAGAGTCTTTCAGCAGAGCAAACAGCAGCCTGGAGGGTGGGCAATGCTGCATCGGGACCACTGCATGCTCATCCTTCACCACAATGCAGAGCTGCCATGGATCACTTTTTCCATTTCTGCTGTTGGATATGTTTTGGAGAAGTTGTTCTAGGTGGCTTTGGATGGTGATCCAAGTAGGAAGCAGCCATTCGCCTGCTGTGATATCCTTACAACTAGTCCTAACTTCTCATTGCCTTTGGTTTGATTGGGGGTGTTTTATCTGTTTGTTTGATTGGTTTCTTTGGGTTGGTTTCTTTGTGTTTTTCTCTGTTTTGCTTGGAGTTTCTTTTCCTTTTTTAGAAATGACCGGTGAAGTTGGCACAACCAAACTCCAGAAAACGTAAGCCAGGCTTGACTTTCCAGAAATTGCTTTTGGCTGGCTTTAGCTGCATTCCCCAGGATCACGATCAGCAGTAGATATTTGCAGGTTTTGCTCTGCATCCTCAGCCTGCCCAGATGTTGTTCAGTGTTTCAGCAGTGGAGAAGACGATGGATATTTTGCTAAACCTCCTTTCAAACAACAAAACTTGGGTTAGCACGACAGAAAAGAAGAGAAGAAAATCTTCGCCAGTTAGAACAGAGCCAGAGTCCCACCATTTCCCCCTCCACTTTTCTTTCTTTTCTACATTTACAGGTAAAGCTTCCATCTCCAAAATCTTCCATCTCTCACTTCCTGATGTAGCCATTTGCTACCCTTTAGCCTTGACTGCCACGCATCGGACTGCTGTCCGTGTGGGGCTGGGGATGCTCAGCCTGGAAAGAGAAGGGGGCTGGCGAGGCCTCCCTGCAGCTCTAGGAAAGATGGGCACAGAGAGGAGAAGCCTTTCAACTGCAGGAGTGAGCTTGAAGTTGGATCTAATGAAGCTGCTCTTTTCCACTCCGGCTGCTGGGGCACTGGCCCAGGCTGTGCACAGAGGCTGGGGATGCTCCATCCTTGGCAACATCCAAGGCCAGCTGGGAGCGGGGCTCTGAGCAACCTATTCTGGGCGAAGATTGCTCCGCTTGGAACAAGATGGTCTTTAGGGTCCCTTCCAAGCCCAAGCACCCAGGGATTCCGTCATTCATTCTACGGTCTCCGTTGTCCTCTTCAGCCTGGGCCTGAACTCCTGGCGGTGATGTCACAGTGCACGCTCCAGCTAGAACTTCCAGCATCCAGCAACGGCCACAACACAACCCTTGGCTCTTTGTGCCAGCACGCTCTTCATTCACCCTGCTCCAAGCCTACCCCTGTCACCTTGTTGCCACCTGCTCCCTGATTCCCCCAGCAGTCCCCAAAGCTTCCCATCGCTTGGATTTTGCTCTCCATCCTTGCAGGATGTGTGCATTTGTTCCAAAAGAGGTATGGTACTATTCCATGGAGGCGGACACCCTGCAGCTGCCTGGCTGGGCTGGAGCTCTGTGGGACAGGGTGGGAAAGGGACCCCACGCTGAAATTTTGCTACCTCTGCAGGCTGGCACAGACGGAGAGGAGGAGACGGACGTCGATACACAGACTGATAGAGAAGAAGCCATGGAAGTGGACGGAGAGGATACTGGAGAGGAAGAGATGGATGTGGATATGTACGAGACAGAGGAAGAGATGGAGGTGGAAACGTAAGATTATATTGAAGAGATGGATATTGATCTAAAAGACAAGGAGGAAGACATGGTCTTGGGATGAAGACCGATGCCAGCAGCAGAACAGGCAGGTGCTCCCCACAGGCAGAGTGGGTCCCCTGCTGCCAGCCTGGGGCCGGGCTGGGCACTCCCTGCTCAGGGACACGCTAGCCCATGCACTGGATTCTGCTGGCCATTCCTGGCCTGGCCTGGGCTTGCTGTGGGCCACACAAGCCCTGTTCCAGTGCCTGGGCCACAGCCCCCAGCCAGGCTCCCTTCTGGCAGCAGAGTCCCACTGGGCCAGTGTCCCAGCCCGGCAGCACATGGAACACCCTTCCGTGCCTGACTGCACTGACCGTGCTACTTGTTTTTCCTTCCAGGACTTAGGGACATCACAGACACAGATGCCACCCTGCTGTACATACGTTTTACAGTTGTTGTGTTCAGGATAGAGGTTTTAGAGCTTGTTTAAGTTGTCTGTAAATACGTTTCATAGAGTTTTGTTAGATCTGTTCTCAGGTAAATAGGTTCTATAGTTTGTTGTTGTTGTTGTTGTTGTTGTTACCAATATTCTTACAGTGTAAATATGTGGTGTAGTTCATTCTTGTTCCTTTTCTTCTACAGATAAACAGTCTTGGAATTTCACACCCCAGTTCTCTTTGCATTTTCTTCGGGCACATTTGCAAAGCTGTGGGTTGTTTCGGGAACAATGTTTGCAGGACTCTAAAAAGAGTATCAAAACCGCTCTGCCACACTCTCAGCTGCTGCTGCTGCCCCAAAAAGCGCTGGCTGTCTTTGCTCACACAATCACAGTTGTGGTGGCATTTCTACCACACCACAGGACAGCGATGTTTTCCCTCTTCTCCTGGAAATACCTACAGCACTTGTGGGTAGCAAGGCAAACATGAGCCTCTTTTAGTGGCCCTTGAAACTGGACATGTGAAATGAGGTACACAAAGCCACAGGCCAGCTGAACCTGGCATCTCTGAATGGGTCTTTACATTCTTCCCAGGAAGATGAATGGCAATCACTATTTTGGCAGGGAGGAAAGTGCATCAGCTAGCAATTTGCTGTAGAAAATGTGCTTTCTGCTCCTCTCACAGCCAAAACTCCTACCCATTTCTTGGAAGTCCTTCTTAGATAAGGACCGTGTTCAACTGAGTGACAGTGAAGCCAAATGGCAATGCCGCAATCAATTGTCCTGTACACAATCTCCTTCATCCACGTGGAAGGTTACTCACGGGCACACAAGAGGACGGAAGAAACCCAAATGCATCGTTGGACATAATAAAGTCAGACGTGTTGAGGGCTGAAGAAATCTTGCAGAGATATGGAAAGCTGCCCTGAAAACCCAGTTCGGGGAGAGCCTGAGCTCTTTTGTGCTTCTAGGCCTGAAGATGCTCAGCACCTTTCCCAGATGCTCAGCAGGCAGTAGGATTGTGCCTGAATCTGGCTCTGGAAATGCCAGTGCCTCAACTGAGAGCTGTGGCAATGATTTCCATTGCATGGAGAGGGGCCACAGTCCTGCAAGAGTCTTTCAGCAGAGCAAACAGCAGCCTGGAGGGTGGGCAATGCTGCATCGGGACCACTGCATGCTCATCCTTCACCACAATGCAGAGCTGCCATGGATCACTTTTTCCATTTCTGCTGTTGGATATGTTTTGGAGAAGTTGTTCTAGGTGGCTTTGGATGGTGATCCAAGTAAGAAGCAGCCATTCGCCTGCTGTGATATCCTTACAACTAGTCCTAACTTCTCATTGCCTTTGGTTTGATTGGGGGTGTTTTATCTGTTTGTTTGATTGGTTTCTTTGGGTTGGTTTCTTTGTGTTTTTCTCTGTTTTGCTTGGAGTTTCTTTTCCTTTTTTAGAAATGACTGGTGAAGTTGGCACAACCAAACTCCAGAAAACGTAAAGCAGGCTTGACTTTCCAGAAATTGCTTTTGGCTGGCTTTAGCTGCATTCCCTAGGATCACGATCAGCAGTAGATATTTGCAGGTTTTGCTCTGCATCCTCAGCCTGCCCAGATGTTGTTCAGTGTTTCAGCAGTGGAGAAGACGATGGATATTTTGCTAAACCTCCTTTCAAACAACAAAACTTGGGTTAGCACGACAGAAAAGAAGAGAAGAAAATCTTCGCCAGTTAGAACAGAGCCAGAGTCCCACCATTTCCCCCTCCACTTTTCTTTCTTTTCTACATTTACAGGTAAAGCTTCCATCTCCAAAATCTTCCATCTCTCACTTCCTGATGTAGCCATTTGCTACCCTTTAGCCTTGACTGCCACGCATCGGACTGCTGTCCGTGTGGGGCTGGGGATGCTCAGCCTGGAAAGAGAAGGGGGCTGGCGAGGCCTCCCTGCAGCTCTAGGAAAGATGGGCACAGAGAGGAGAAGCCTTTCAACTGCAGGAGTGAGCTTGAAGTTGGATCTAATGAAGCTGCTCTTTTCCACTCCGGCTGCTGGGCCACTGGCCCAGGCTGTGCACAGAGGCTGGGGATGCTCCATCCTTGGCAACATCCAAGGCCAGCTGGGAGCGGGGCTCTGAGCAACCTATTCTGGGCGAAGATTGCTCCGCTTGGAACAAGATGGTCTTTAGGGTCCCTTCCAAGCCCAAGCACCCAGGGATTCCGTCATTCATTCTACGGTCTCCGTTGTCCTCTTCAGCCTGGGCCTGAACTCCTGGCGGTGATGTCACAGTGCACGCTCCAGCTAGAACTTCCAGCATCCAGCAACGGCCACAACACAACCCTTGGCTCTTTGTGCCAGCACGCTCTTCATTCACCCTGCTCCAAGCCTACCCCTGTCACCTTGTTGCCACCTGCTCCCTGATTCCCCCAGCAGTCCCCAAAGCTCCCCATCGCTTGGATTTTGCTCTCCATCCCTGCAGGATGTGTGCATTTGTTCCAAAAGAGGTATGGTACTATTCCATGGAGGCGGACACCCTGCAGCTGCCTGGCTGGGCTGGAGCTCTGTGGGACAGGGTGGGAAAGGGACCCCACGCTGAAATTTTGCTACCTCTGCAGGCTGGCACAGACGGAGAGGAGGAGACGGACGTCGATACACAGACTGATAGAGAAGAAGCTATGGAAGTGGACGGAGAGGATACTGGAGAGGAAGAGATGGATGTGGATATGTACGAGACAGAGGAAGAGATGGAGGTGGAAACGTAAGATTATATTGAAGAGATGGATATTGATCTAAAAGACAAGGAGGAAGACATGGTCTTGGGATGAAGACCGATGCCAGCAGCAGAACAGGCAGGTGCTCCCCACAGGCAGAGTGGGTCCCCTGCTGCCAGCCTGGGGCCGGGCTGGGCACTCCCTGCTCAGGGACACGCTAGCCCATGCACTGCATTCTGCTGGCCATCCCTGGCCTGGCCTGGGCTTGCTGTGGGCCACACAAGCCCTGTTCCAGTGCCTGGGCCACAGCCCCCAGCCAGGCTCCCTTCTGGCAGCAGAGTCCCACTGGGCCAGTGTCCCAGCCCGGCAGCACATGGAACACCCTTCCGTGCCTGACTGCACTGACCGTGCTACTTGTTTTTCCTTCCAGGACTTAGGGACATCACAGACACAGATGCCACCCTGCTGTACATACGTTTTACAGTTGTTGTGTTCAGGATAGAGGTTTTAGAGCTTGTTTAAGTTGTCTGTAAATACGTTTCATAGAGTTTTGTTAGATCTGTTCTCAGGTAAATAGGTTCTATAGTTTGTTGTTGTTGTTGTTGTTGTTGTTGTTGTTGTTACCAATATTCTTACAGTGTAAATATGTGGTGTAGTTCATTCTTGTTCCTTTTCTTCTACAGATAAACAGTCTTTGATTTTCACACCCCAGTTCTCTTTGCATTTTCTTCGGACACATTTGCAAAGCTGTGGGTTGTTTCGGGAACAATGTTTGCAGGACTCTAAAAAGAGTATCAAAACCGCTCTGCCACACTCTCAGCTGCTGCTGCTGCCCCAAAAAGCGCTGGCTGGCTTTGCTCACACAATCACAGTTGTGGTGGCATTTCTACCACACCACAGGACAGCGATGTTTTCCCTCTTCTCCTGGAAATACCTACAGCACTTGTGGGTAGCAAGGCAAACATGAGCCTCTTTTAGTGGCCCTTGAAACTGGACATGTGAAATGAGGTACACAAAGCCACAGGCCAGCTGAACCTGGCATCTCTGAATGGGTCTTTACATTCTTCCCAGGAAGATGAATGGCAATCACTCTTTTGGCAGGGAGGAAAGTGCATCAGCTAGCAATTTGCTGTAGAAAATGTGCTTTCTGCTCCTCTCACAGCCAAAACTCCTACCCATTTCTTGGAAGTCCTTCTTAGATAAGGACCGTGTTCAACTGAGTGACAGTGAAGCCAAATGGCAATGCCGCAATCAATTGTCCTGTACACAATCTCCTTCATCCACGTGGAAGGTTACTCACGGGCACACAAGAGGACGGAAGAAACCCAAATGCATCGTTGGACATAATAAAGTCAGACGTGTTGAGGGCTGAAGAAATCTTGCAGAGATATGGAAAGCTGCCCTGAAAACCCAGTTCGGGGAGAGCCTGAGCTCTTTTGTGCTTCTAGGCCTGAAGATGCTCAGCACCTTTCCCAGATGCTCAGCAGGCAGTAGGATTGTGCCTGAATCTGGCTCTGGAAATGCCAGTGCCTCAACTGAGAGCTGTGGCAATGATTTCCATTGCATGGAGAGGGGCCACAGTCCTGCAAGAGTCTTTCAGCAGAGCAAACAGCAGCCTGGAGGGTGGGCAATGCTGCATCTGGACCACTGCATGCTCATCCTTCACCACAATGCAGAGCTGCCATGGATCACTTTTTCCATTTCTGCTGTTGGATATGTTTTGGAGAAGTTGTTCTAGGTGGCTTTGGATGGTGATCCAAGTAGGAAGCAGCCATTCGCCTGCTGTGATATCCTTACAACTAGTCCTAACTTCTCATTGCCTTTGGTTTGATTGGGGGTGTTTTACCTGTTTGTTTGATTGGTTTCTTTGGGTTGGTTTCTTTGTGTTTTTCTCTCTTTTGCTTGGAGTTTCTTTTCCTTTTTTAGAAATGACTGGTGAAGTTGGCACAACCAAACTCCAGAAAACGTAAAGCAGGCTTGACTTTCCAGAAATTGCTTTTGGCTGGCTTTAGCTGCATTCCCCAGGATCACGATCAGCAGTAGATATTTGCAGGTTTTGCTCTGCATCCTCAGCCTGCCCAGATGTTGTTCAGTGTTTCAGCAGTGGAGAAGACGATGGATATTTTGCTAAACCTCCTTTCAAACAACAAAACTTGGGTTAGCACGACAGAAAAGAAGAGAAGAAAATCTTCGCCAGTTAGAACAGAGCCAGAGTCCTACCATTTCCCCCTCCACTTTTCTTTCTTTTCTACATTTACAGGTAAAGCTTCCATCTCCAAAATCTTCCATCTCTCACTTCCTGATGTAGCCATTTGCTACCCTTTAGCCTTGACTGCCACGCATCGGACTGCTGTCCGTGTGGGGCTGGGGATGCTCAGCCTGGAAAGAGAAGGGGGCTGGCGAGGCCTCCCTGCAGCTCTAGGAAAGATGGGCACAGAGAGGAGAAGCCTTTCAACTGCAGGAGTGAGCTTGAAGTTGGATCTAATGAAGCTGCTCTTTTCCACTCCGGCTGCTGGGGCACTGGCCCAGGCTGTGCACAGAGGCTGGGGATGCTCCATCCTTGGCAACATCCAAGGCCAGCTGGGAGCGGGGCTCTGAGCAACCTATTCTGGGCAAAGATTGCTCCGCTTGGAACAAGATGGTCTTTAGGGTCCCTTCCAAGCCCAAGCACCCAGGGATTCCGTCATTCATTCTACGGTCTCCGTTGTCCTCTTCAGCCTGGGCCTGAACTCCTGGCGGTGATGTCACAGTGCACGCTCCAGCTAGAACTTCCAGCATCCAGCAACGGCCACAACACAACCCTTGGCTCTTTGTGCCAGCACGCTCTTCATTCACCCTGCTCCAAGCCTACCCCTGTCACCTTGTTGCCACCTGCTCCCTGATTCCCCCAGCAGTCCCCAAAGCTTCCCATCGCTTGGATTTTGCTCTCCATCCTTGCAGGATGTGTGCATTTGTTCCAAAAGAGGTATGGTACTATTCCATGGAGGCGGACACCCTGCAGCTGCCTGGCTGGGCTGGAGCTCTGTGGGACAGGGTGGGAAAGGGACCCCACGCTGAAATTTTGCTACCTCTGCAGGCTGGCACAGACGGAGAGGAGGAGACGGACGTCGATACACAGACTGATAGAGAAGAAGCCATGGAAGTGGACGGAGAGGATACTGGAGAGGAAGAGATGGATGTGGATATGTACGAGACAGAGGAAGAGATGGAGGTGGAAACGTAAGATTATATTGAAGAGATGGATATTGATCTAAAAGACAAGGAGGAAGACATGGTCTTGGGATGAAGACCGATGCCAGCAGCAGAACAGGCAGGTGCTCCCCACAGGCAGAGTGGGTCCCCTGCTGCCAGCCTGGGGCCGGGCTGGGCACTCCCTGCTCAGGGACACGCTAGCCCATGCACTGCATTCTGCTGGCCATCCCTGGCCTGGCCTGGGCTTGCTGTGGGCCACACAAGCCCTGTTCCAGTGCCTGGGCCACAGCCCCCAGCCAGGCTCCCTTCTGGCAGCAGAGTCCCACTGGGCCAGTGTCCCAGCCCGGCAGCACATGGAACACCCTTCCGTGCCTGACTGCACTGACCGTGCTACTTGTTTTTCCTTCCAGGACTTAGGGACATCACAGACACAGATGCCACCCTGCTGTACATACGTTTTACAGTTGTTGTGTTCAGGATAGAGGTTTTAGAGCTTGTTTAAGTTGTCTGTAAATACGTTTCATAGAGTTTTGTTAGATCTGTTCTCAGGTAAATAGGTTCTATAGTTTGTTGTTGTTGTTGTTGTTGTTGTTGTTGTTACCAATATTCTTACAGTGTAAATATGTGGTGTAGTTCATTCTTGTTCCTTTTCTTCTACAGATAAACAGTCTTGGAATTTCACACCCCAGTTCTCTTTGCATTTTCTTCGGGCACATTTGCAAAGCTGTGGGTTGTTTCGGGAACAATGTTTGCAGGACTCTAAAAAGA
The DNA here is from genome assembly GCF_971803275.1 of Cyanistes caeruleus. NCBI lineage: Eukaryota > Metazoa > Chordata > Aves > Passeriformes > Paridae > Cyanistes > Cyanistes caeruleus. The sequence goes on from NW_028255972.1 coordinate 85,584, forward strand.
GTATCAAAACCGCTCTGCCACACTCTCAGCTGCTGCTGCTGCCCCAAAAAGCGCTGGCTGTCTTTGCTCACACAATCACAGTTGTGGTGGCATTTCTACCACACCACAGGACAGCGATGTTTTCCCTCTTCTCCTGGAAATACCTACAGCACTTGTGGGTAGCAAGGCAAACATGAGCCTCTTTTAGTGGCCCTTGAAACTGGACATGTGAAATGAGGTACACAAAGCCACAGGCCAGCTGAACCTGGCATCTCTGAATGGGTCTTTACATTCTTCCCAGGAAGATGAATGGCAATCACTATTTTGGCAGGGAGGAAAGTGCATCAGCTAGCAATTTGCTGTAGAAAATGTGCTTTCTGCTCCTCTCACAGCCAAAACTCCTACCCATTTCTTGGAAGTCCTTCTTAGATAAGGACCGTGTTCAACTGAGTGACAGTGAAGCCAAATGGCAATGCCGCAATCAATTGTCCTGTACACAATCTCCTTCATCCACGTGGAAGGTTACTCACGGGCACACAAGAGGACGGAAGAAACCCAAATGCATCGTTGGACATAATAAAGTCAGACGTGTTGAGGGCTGAAGAAATCTTGCAGAGATATGGAAAGCTGCCCTGAAAACCCAGTTCGGGGAGAGCCTGAGCTCTTTTGTGCTTCTAGGCCTGAAGATGCTCAGCACCTTTCCCAGATGCTCAGCAGGCAGTAGGATTGTGCCTGAATCTGGCTCTGGAAATGCCAGTGCCTCAACTGAGAGCTGTGGCAATGATTTCCATTGCATGGAGAGGGGCCACAGTCCTGCAAGAGTCTTTCAGCAGAGCAAACAGCAGCCTGGAGGGTGGGCAATGCTGCATCGGGACCACTGCATGCTCATCCTTCACCACAATGCAGAGCTGCCATGGATCACTTTTTCCATTTCTGCTGTTGGATATGTTTTGGAGAAGTTGTTCTAGGTGGCTTTGGATGGTGATCCAAGTAAGAAGCAGCCATTCGCCTGCTGTGATATCCTTACAACTAGTCCTAACTTCTCATTGCCTTTGGTTTGATTGGGGGTGTTTTATCTGTTTGTTTGATTGGTTTCTTTGGGTTGGTTTCTTTGTGTTTTTCTCTGTTTTGCTTGGAGTTTCTTTTCCTTTTTTAGAAATGACTGGTGAAGTTGGCACAACCAAACTCCAGAAAACGTAAAGCAGGCTTGACTTTCCAGAAATTGCTTTTGGCTGGCTTTAGCTGCATTCCCTAGGATCACGATCAGCAGTAGATATTTGCAGGTTTTGCTCTGCATCCTCAGCCTGCCCAGATGTTGTTCAGTGTTTCAGCAGTGGAGAAGACGATGGATATTTTGCTAAACCTCCTTTCAAACAACAAAACTTGGGTTAGCACGACAGAAAAGAAGAGAAGAAAATCTTCGCCAGTTAGAACAGAGCCAGAGTCCCACCATTTCCCCCTCCACTTTTCTTTCTTTTCTACATTTACAGGTAAAGCTTCCATCTCCAAAATCTTCCATCTCTCACTTCCTGATGTAGCCATTTGCTACCCTTTAGCCTTGACTGCCACGCATCGGACTGCTGTCCGTGTGGGGCTGGGGATGCTCAGCCTGGAAAGAGAAGGGGGCTGGCGAGGCCTCCCTGCAGCTCTAGGAAAGATGGGCACAGAGAGGAGAAGCCTTTCAACTGCAGGAGTGAGCTTGAAGTTGGATCTAATGAAGCTGCTCTTTTCCACTCCGGCTGCTGGGGCACTGGCCCAGGCTGTGCACAGAGGCTGGGGATGCTCCATCCTTGGCAACATCCAAGGCCAGCTGGGAGCGGGGCTCTGAGCAACCTATTCTGGGCGAAGATTGCTCCGCTTGGAACAAGATGGTCTTTAGGGTCCCTTCCAAGCCCAAGCACCCAGGGATTCCGTCATTCATTCTACGGTCTCCGTTGTCCTCTTCAGCCTGGGCCTGAACTCCTGGCGGTGATGTCACAGTGCACGCTCCAGCTAGAACTTCCAGCATCCAGCAACGGCCACAACACAACCCTTGGCTCTTTGTGCCAGCACGCTCTTCATTCACCCTGCTCCAAGCCTACCCCTGTCACCTTGTTGCCACCTGCTCCCTGATTCCCCCAGCAGTCCCCAAAGCTCCCCATCGCTTGGATTTTGCTCTCCATCCCTGCAGGATGTGTGCATTTGTTCCAAAAGAGGTATGGTACTATTCCATGGAGGCGGACACCCTGCAGCTGCCTGGCTGGGCTGGAGCTCTGTGGGACAGGGTGGGAAAGGGACCCCACGCTGAAATTTTGCTACCTCTGCAGGCTGGCACAGACGGAGAGGAGGAGACGGACGTCGATACACAGACTGATAGAGAAGAAGCTATGGAAGTGGACGGAGAGGATACTGGAGAGGAAGAGATGGATGTGGATATGTACGAGACAGAGGAAGAGATGGAGGTGGAAACGTAAGATTATATTGAAGAGATGGATATTGATCTAAAAGACAAGGAGGAAGACATGGTCTTGGGATGAAGACCGATGCCAGCAGCAGAACAGGCAGGTGCTCCCCACAGGCAGAGTGGGTCCCCTGCTGCCAGCCTGGGGCCGGGCTGGGCACTCCCTGCTCAGGGACACGCTAGCCCATGCACTGCATTCTGCTGGCCATCCCTGGCCTGGCCTGGGCTTGCTGTGGGCCACACAAGCCCTGTTCCAGTGCCTGGGCCACAGCCCCCAGCCAGGCTCCCTTCTGGCAGCAGAGTCCCACTGGGCCAGTGTCCCAGCCCGGCAGCACATGGAACACCCTTCCGTGCCTGACTGCACTGACCGTGCTACTTGTTTTTCCTTCCAGGACTTAGGGACATCACAGACACAGATGCCACCCTGCTGTACATACGTTTTACAGTTGTTGTGTTCAGGATAGAGGTTTTAGAGCTTGTTTAAGTTGTCTGTAAATACGTTTCATAGAGTTTTGTTAGATCTGTTCTCAGGTAAATAGGTTCTATAGTTTGTTGTTGTTGTTGTTGTTGTTGTTGTTGTTGTTACCAATATTCTTACAGTGTAAATATGTGGTGTAGTTCATTCTTGTTCCTTTTCTTCTACAGATAAACAGTCTTTGATTTTCACACCCCAGTTCTCTTTGCATTTTCTTCGGACACATTTGCAAAGCTGTGGGTTGTTTCGGGAACAATGTTTGCAGGACTCTAAAAAGAGTATCAAAACCGCTCTGCCACACTCTCAGCTGCTGCTGCTGCCCCAAAAAGCGCTGGCTGTCTTTGCTCACACAATCACAGTTGTGGTGGCATTTCTACCACACCACAGGACAGCGATGTTTTCCCTCTTCTCCTGGAAATACCTACAGCACTTGTGGGTAGCAAGGCAAACATGAGCCTCTTTTAGTGGCCCTTGAAACTGGACATGTGAAATGAGGTACACAAAGCCACAGGCCAGCTGAACCTGGCATCTCTGAATGGGTCTTTACATTCTTCCCAGGAAGATGAATGGCAATCACTATTTTGGCAGGGAGGAAAGTGCATCAGCTAGCAATTTGCTGTAGAAAATGTGCTTTCTGCTCCTCTCACAGCCAAAACTCCTACCCATTTCTTGGAAGTCCTTCTTAGATAAGGACCGTGTTCAACTGAGTGACAGTGAAGCCAAATGGCAATGCCGCAATCAATTGTCCTGTACACAATCTCCTTCATCCACGTGGAAGGTTACTCACGGGCACACAAGAGGACGGAAGAAACCCAAATGCATCGTTGGACATAATAAAGTCAGACGTGTTGAGGGCTGAAGAAATCTTGCAGAGATATGGAAAGCTGCCCTGAAAACCCAGTTCGGGGAGAGCCTGAGCTCTTTTGTGCTTCTAGGCCTGAAGATGCTCAGCACCTTTCCCAGATGCTCAGCAGGCAGTAGGATTGTGCCTGAATCTGGCTCTGGAAATGCCAGTGCCTCAACTGAGAGCTGTGGCAATGATTTCCATTGCATGGAGAGGGGCCACAGTCCTGCAAGAGTCTTTCAGCAGAGCAAACAGCAGCCTGGAGGGTGGGCAATGCTGCATCGGGACCACTGCATGCTCATCCTTCACCACAATGCAGAGCTGCCATGGATCACTTTTTCCATTTCTGCTGTTGGATATGTTTTGGAGAAGTTGTTCTAGGTGGCTTTGGATGGTGATCCAAGTAGGAAGCAGCCATTCGCCTGCTGTGATATCCTTACAACTAGTCCTAACTTCTCATTGCCTTTGGTTTGATTGGGGGTGTTTTATCTGTTTGTTTGATTGGTTTCTTTGGGTTGGTTTCTTTGTGTTTTTCTCTCTTTTGCTTGGAGTTTCTTTTCCTTTTTTAGAAATGACCGGTGAAGTTGGCACAACCAAACTCCAGAAAACGTAAAGCAGGCTTGACTTTCCAGAAATTGCTTTTGGCTGGCTTTAGCTGCATTCCCTAGGATCACGATCAGCAGTAGATATTTGCAGGTTTTGCTCTGCATCCTCAGCCTGCCCAGATGTTGTTCAGTGTTTCAGCAGTGGAGAAGACGATGGATATTTTGCTAAACCTCCTTTCAAACAACAAAACTTGGGTTAGCACGACAGAAAAGAAGAGAAGAAAATCTTCGCCAGTTAGAACAGAGCCAGAGTCCCACCATTTCCCCCTCCACTTTTCTTTCTTTTCTACATTTACAGGTAAAGCTTCCATCTCCAAAATCTTCCATCTCTCACTTCCTGATGTAGCCATTTGCTACCCTTTAGCCTTGACTGCCACGCATCGGACTGCTGTCCGTGTGGGGCTGGGGATGCTCAGCCTGGAAAGAGAAGGGGGCTGGCGAGGCCTCCCTGCAGCTCTAGGAAAGATGGGCACAGAGAGGAGAAGCCTTTCAACTGCAGGAGTGAGCTTGAAGTTGGATCTAATGAAGCTGCTCTTTTCCACTCCGGCTGCTGGGGCACTGGCCCAGGCTGTGCACAGAGGCTGGGGATGCTCCATCCTTGGCAACATCCAAGGCCAGCTGGGAGCGGGGCTCTGAGCAACCTATTCTGGGCGAAGATTGCTCCGCTTGGAACAAGATGGTCTTTAGGGTCCCTTCCAAGCCCAAGCACCCAGGGATTCCGTCATTCATTCTACGGTCTCCGTTGTCCTCTTCAGCCTGGGCCTGAACTCCTGGCGGTGATGTCACAGTGCACGCTCCAGCTAGAACTTCCAGCATCCAGCAACGGCCACAACACAACCCTTGGCTCTTTGTGCCAGCACGCTCTTCATTCACCCTGCTCCAAGCCTACCCCTGTCACCTTGTTGCCACCTGCTCCCTGATTCCCCCAGCAGTCCCCAAAGCTCCCCATCGCTTGGATTTTGCTCTCCATCCCTGCAGGATGTGTGCATTTGTTCCAAAAGAGGTATGGTACTATTCCATGGAGGCGGACACCCTGCAGCTGCCTGGCTGGGCTGGAGCTCTGTGGGACAGGGTGGGAAAGGGACCCCACGCTGAAATTTTGCTACCTCTGCAGGCTGGCACAGACGGAGAGGAGGAGACGGACGTCGATACACAGACTGATAGAGAAGAAGCCATGGAAGTGGACGGAGAGGATACTGGAGAGGAAGAGATGGATGTGGATATGTACGAGACAGAGGAAGAGATGGAGGTGGAAACGTAAGATTATATTGAAGAGATGGATATTGATCTAAAAGACAAGGAGGAAGACATGGTCTTGGGATGAAGACCGATGCCAGCAGCAGAACAGGCAGGTGCTCCCCACAGGCAGAGTGGGTCCCCTGCTGCCAGCCTGGGGCCGGGCTGGGCACTCCCTGCTCAGGGACACGCTAGCCCATGCACTGCATTCTGCTGGCCATCCCTGGCCTGGCCTGGGCTTGCTGTGGGCCACACAAGCCCTGTTCCAGTGCCTGGGCCACAGCCCCCAGCCAGGCTCCCTTCTGGCAGCAGAGTCCCACTGGGCCAGTGTCCCAGCCCGGCAGCACATGGAACACCCTTCCGTGCCTGACTGCACTGACCGTGCTACTTGTTTTTCCTTCCAGGACTTAGGGACATCACAGACACAGATGCCACCCTGCTGTACATACGTTTTACAGTTGTTGTGTTCAGGATAGAGGTTTTAGAGCTTGTTTAAGTTGTCTGTAAATACGTTTCATAGAGTTTTGTTAGATCTGTTCTCAGGTAAATAGGTTCTATAGTTTGTTGTTGTTGTTGTTGTTATTGTTGTTGTTGTTACCAATATTCTTACAGTGTAAATATGTGGTGTAGTTCATTCTTGTTCCTTTTCTTCTACAGATAAACAGTCTTGGATTTTCACACCCCAGTTCTCTTTGCATTTTCTTCGGGCACATTTGCAAAGCTGTGGGTTGTTTCGGGAACAATGTTTGCAGGACTCTAAAAAGAGTATCAAAACCGCTCTGCCACACTCTCAGCTGCTGCTGCTGCCCCAAAAAGCGCTGGCTGTCTTTGCTCACACAATCACAGTTGTGGTGGCATTTCTACCACACCACAGGACAGCGATGTTTTCCCTCTTCTCCTGGAAATACCTACAGCACTTGTGGGTAGCAAGGCAAACATGAGCCTCTTTTAGTGGCCCTTGAAACTGGACATGTGAAATGAGGTACACAAAGCCACAGGCCAGCTGAACCTGGCATCTCTGAATGGGTCTTTACATTCTTCCCAGGAAGATGAATGGCAATCACTATTTTGGCAGGGAGGAAAGTGCATCAGCTAGCAATTTGCTGTAGAAAATGTGCTTTCTGCTCCTCTCACAGCCAAAACTCCTACCCATTTCTTGGAAGTCCTTCTTAGATAAGGACCGTGTTCAACTGAGTGACAGTGAAGCCAAATGGCAATGCCGCAATCAATTGTCCTGTACACAATCTCCTTCATCCACGTGGAAGGTTACTCACGGGCACACAAGAGGACGGAAGAAACCCAAATGCATCGTTGGACATAATAAAGTCAGACGTGTTGAGGGCTGAAGAAATCTTGCAGAGATATGGAAAGCTGCCCTGAAAACCCAGTTCGGGGAGAGCCTGAGCTCTTTTGTGCTTCTAGGCCTGAAGATGCTCAGCACCTTTCCCAGATGCTCAGCAGGCAGTAGGATTGTGCCTGAATCTGGCTCTGGAAATGCCAGTGCCTCAACTGAGAGCTGTGGCAATGATTTCCATTGCATGGAGAGGGGCCACAGTCCTGCAAGAGTCTTTCAGCAGAGCAAACAGCAGCCTGGAGGGTGGGCAATGCTGCATCGGGACCACTGCATGCTCATCCTTCACCACAATGCAGAGCTGCCATGGATCACTTTTTCCATTTCTGCTGTTGGATATGTTTTGGAGAAGTTGTTCTAGGTGGCTTTGGATGGTGATCCAAGTAAGAAGCAGCCATTCGCCTGCTGTGATATCCTTACAACTAGTCCTAACTTCTCATTGCCTTTGGTTTGATTGGGGGTGTTTTATCTGTTTGTTTGATTGGTTTCTTTGGGTTGGTTTCTTTGTGTTTTTCTCTGTTTTGCTTGGAGTTTCTTTTCCTTTTTTAGAAATGACTGGTGAAGTTGGCACAACCAAACTCCAGAAAACGTAAAGCAGGCTTGACTTTCCAGAAATTGCTTTTGGCTGGCTTTAGCTGCATTCCCTAGGATCACGATCAGCAGTAGATATTTGCAGGTTTTGCTCTGCATCCTCAGCCTGCCCAGATGTTGTTCAGTGTTTCAGCAGTGGAGAAGACGATGGATATTTTGCTAAACCTCCTTTCAAACAACAAAACTTGGGTTAGCACGACAGAAAAGAAGAGAAGAAAATCTTCGCCAGTTAGAACAGAGCCAGAGTCCCACCATTTCCCCCTCCACTTTTCTTTCTTTTCTACATTTACAGGTAAAGCTTCCATCTCCAAAATCTTCCATCTCTCACTTCCTGATGTAGCCATTTGCTACCCTTTAGCCTTGACTGCCACGCATCGGACTGCTGTCCGTGTGGGGCTGGGGATGCTCAGCCTGGAAAGAGAAGGGGGCTGGCGAGGCCTCCCTGCAGCTCTAGGAAAGATGGGCACAGAGAGGAGAAGCCTTTCAACTGCAGGAGTGAGCTTGAAGTTGGATCTAATGAAGCTGCTCTTTTCCACTCCGGCTGCTGGGGCACTGGCCCAGGCTGTGCACAGAGGCTGGGGATGCTCCATCCTTGGCAACATCCAAGGCCAGCTGGGAGCGGGGCTCTGAGCAACCTATTCTGGGCGAAGATTGCTCCGCTTGGAACAAGATGGTCTTTAGGGTCCCTTCCAAGCCCAAGCACCCAGGGATTCCGTCATTCATTCTACGGTCTCCGTTGTCCTCTTCAGCCTGGGCCTGAACTCCTGGCGGTGATGTCACAGTGCACGCTCCAGCTAGAACTTCCAGCATCCAGCAACGGCCACAACACAACCCTTGGCTCTTTGTGCCAGCACGCTCTTCATTCACCCTGCTCCAAGCCTACCCCTGTCACCTTGTTGCCACCTGCTCCCTGATTCCCCCAGCAGTCCCCAAAGCTCCCCATCGCTTGGATTTTGCTCTCCATCCCTGCAGGATGTGTGCATTTGTTCCAAAAGAGGTATGGTACTATTCCATGGAGGCGGACACCCTGCAGCTGCCTGGCTGGGCTGGAGCTCTGTGGGACAGGGTGGGAAAGGGACCCCACGCTGAAATTTTGCTACCTCTGCAGGCTGGCACAGACGGAGAGGAGGAGACGGACGTCGATACACAGACTGATAGAGAAGAAGCTATGGAAGTGGACGGAGAGGATACTGGAGAGGAAGAGATGGATGTGGATATGTACGAGACAGAGGAAGAGATGGAGGTGGAAACGTAAGATTATATTGAAGAGATGGATATTGATCTAAAAGACAAGGAGGAAGACATGGTCTTGGGATGAAGACCGATGCCAGCAGCAGAACAGGCAGGTGCTCCCCACAGGCAGAGTGGGTCCCCTGCTGCCAGCCTGGGGCCGGGCTGGGCACTCCCTGCTCAGGGACACGCTAGCCCATGCACTGCATTCTGCTGGCCATCCCTGGCCTGGCCTGGGCTTGCTGTGGGCCACACAAGCCCTGTTCCAGTGCCTGGGCCACAGCCCCCAGCCAGGCTCCCTTCTGGCAGCAGAGTCCCACTGGGCCAGTGTCCCAGCCCGGCAGCACATGGAACACCCTTCCGTGCCTGACTGCACTGACCGTGCTACTTGTTTTTCCTTCCAGGACTTAGGGACATCACAGACACAGATGCCACCCTGCTGTACATACGTTTTACAGTTGTTGTGTTCAGGATAGAGGTTTTAGAGCTTGTTTAAGTTGTCTGTAAATACGTTTCATAGAGTTTTGTTAGATCTGTTCTCAGGTAAATAGGTTCTATAGTTTGTTGTTGTTGTTGTTGTTGTTGTTGTTGTTGTTACCAATATTCTTACAGTGTAAATATGTGGTGTAGTTCATTCTTGTTCCTTTTCTTCTACAGATAAACAGTCTTTGATTTTCACACCCCAGTTCTCTTTGCATTTTCTTCGGACACATTTGCAAAGCTGTGGGTTGTTTCGGGAACAATGTTTGCAGGACTCTAAAAAGAGTATCAAAACCGCTCTGCCACACTCTCAGCTGCTGCTGCTGCCCCAAAAAGCGCTGGCTGTCTTTGCTCACACAATCACAGTTGTGGTGGCATTTCTACCACACCACAGGACAGCGATGTTTTCCCTCTTCTCCTGGAAATACCTACAGCACTTGTGGGTAGCAAGGCAAACATGAGCCTCTTTTAGTGGCCCTTGAAACTGGACATGTGAAATGAGGTACACAAAGCCACAGGCCAGCTGAACCTGGCATCTCTGAATGGGTCTTTACATTCTTCCCAGGAAGATGAATGGCAATCACTCTTTTGGCAGGGAGGAAAGTGCATCAGCTAGCAATTTGCTGTAGAAAATGTGCTTTCTGCTCCTCTCACAGCCAAAACTCCTACCCATTTCTTGGAAGTCCTTCTTAGATAAGGACCGTGTTCAACTGAGTGACAGTGAAGCCAAATGGCAATGCCGCAATCAATTGTCCTGTACACAATCTCCTTCATCCACGTGGAAGGTTACTCACGGGCACACAAGAGGACGGAAGAAACCCAAATGCATCGTTGGACATAATAAAGTCAGACGTGTTGAGGGCTGAAGAAATCTTGCAGAGATATGGAAAGCTGCCCTGAAAACCCAGTTCGGGGAGAGCCTGAGCTCTTTTGTGCTTCTAGGCCTGAAGATGCTCAGCACCTTTCCCAGATGCTCAGCAGGCAGTAGGATTGTGCCTGAATCTGGCTCTGGAAATGCCAGTGCCTCAACTGAGAGCTGTGGCAATGATTTCCATTGCATGGAGAGGGGCCACAGTCCTGCAAGAGTCTTTCAGCAGAGCAAACAGCAGCCTGGAGGGTGGGCAATGCTGCATCTGGACCACTGCATGCTCATCCTTCACCACAATGCAGAGCTGCCATGGATCACTTTTTCCATTTCTGCTGTTGGATATGTTTTGGAGAAGTTGTTCTAGGTGGCTTTGGATGGTGATCCAAGTAGGAAGCAGCCATTCGCCTGCTGTGATATCCTTACAACTAGTCCTAACTTCTCATTGCCTTTGGTTTGATTGGGGGTGTTTTATCTGTTTGTTTGATTGGTTTCTTTGGGTTGGTTTCTTTGTGTTTTTCTCTGTTTTGCTTGGAGTTTCTTTTCCTTTTTTAGAAATGACTGGTGAAGTTGGCACAACCAAACTCCAGAAAACGTAAAGCAGGCTTGACTTTCCAGAAATTGCTTTTGGCTGGCTTTAGCTGCATTCCCCAGGATCACGATCAGCAGTAGATATTTGCAGGTTTTGCTCTGCATCCTCAGCCTGCCCAGATGTTGTTCAGTGTTTCAGCAGTGGAGAAGACGATGGATATTTTGCTAAACCTCCTTTCAAACAACAAAACTTGGGTTAGCACGACAGAAAAGAAGAGAAGAAAATCTTCGCCAGTTAGAACAGAGCCAGAGTCCTACCATTTCCCCCTCCACTTTTCTTTCTTTTCTACATTTACAGGTAAAGCTTCCATCTCCAAAATCTTCCATCTCTCACTTCCTGATGTAGCCATTTGCTACCCTTTAGCCTTGACTGCCACGCATCGGACTGCTGTCCGTGTGGGGCTGGGGATGCTCAGCCTGGAAAGAGAAGGGGGCTGGCGAGGCCTCCCTGCAGCTCTAGGAAAGATGGGCACAGAGAGGAGAAGCCTTTCAACTGCAGGAGTGAGCTTGAAGTTGGATCTAATGAAGCTGCTCTTTTCCACTCCGGCTGCTGGGGCACTGGCCCAGGCTGTGCACAGAGGCTGGGGATGCTCCATCCTTGGCAACATCCAAGGCCAGCTGGGAGCGGGGCTCTGAGCAACCTATTCTGGGCAAAGATTGCTCCGCTTGGAACAAGATGGTCTTTAGGGTCCCTTCCAAGCCCAAGCACCCAGGGATTCCGTCATTCATTCTACGGTCTCCGTTGTCCTCTTCAGCCTGGGCCTGAACTCCTGGCGGTGATGTCACAGTGCACGCTCCAGCTAGAACTTCCAGCATCCAGCAACGGCCACAACACAACCCTTGGCTCTTTGTGCCAGCACGCTCTTCATTCACCCTGCTCCAAGCCTACCCCTGTCACCTTGTTGCCACCTGCTCCCTGATTCCCCCAGCAGTCCCCAAAGCTTCCCATCGCTTGGATTTTGCTCTCCATCCTTGCAGGATGTGTGCATTTGTTCCAAAAGAGGTATGGTACTATTCCATGGAGGCGGACACCCTGCAGCTGCCTGGCTGGGCTGGAGCTCTGTGGGACAGGGTGGGAAAGGGACCCCACGCTGAAATTTTGCTACCTCTGCAGGCTGGCACAGACGGAGAGGAGGAGACGGACGTCGATACACAGACTGATAGAGAAGAAGCCATGGAAGTGGACGGAGAGGATACTGGAGAGGAAGAGATGGATGTGGATATGTACGAGACAGAGGAAGAGATGGAGGTGGAAACGTAAGATTATATTGAAGAGATGGATATTGATCTAAAAGACAAGGAGGAAGACATGGTCTTGGGATGAAGACCGATGCCAGCAGCAGAACAGGCAGGTGCTCCCCACAGGCAGAGTGGGTCCCCTGCTGCCAGCCTGGGGCCGGGCTGGGCACTCCCTGCTCAGGGACACGCTAGCCCATGCACTGGATTCTGCTGGCCATCCCTGGCCTGGCCTGGGCTTGCTGTGGGCCACACAAGCCCTGTTCCAGTGCCTGGGCCACAGCCCCCAGCCAGGCTCCCTTCTGGCAGCAGAGTCCCACTGGGCCAGTGTCCCAGCCCGGCAGCACATGGAACACCCTTCCGTGCCTGACTGCACTGACCGTGCTACTTGTTTTTCCTTCCAGGACTTAGGGACATCACAGACACAGATGCCACCCTGCTGTACATACGTTTTACAGTTGTTGTGTTCAGGATAGAGGTTTTAGAGCTTGTTTAAGTTGTCTGTAAATACGTTTCATAGAGTTTTGTTAGATCTGTTCTCAGGTAAATAGGTTCTATAGTTTGTTGTTGTTGTTGTTGTTGTTGTTGTTGTTACCAATATTCTTACAGTGTAAATATGTGGTGTAGTTCATTCTTGTTCCTTTTCTTCTACAGATAAACAGTCTTGGAATTTCACACCCCAGTTCTCTTTGCATTTTCTTCGGGCACATTTGCAAAGCTGTGGGTTGTTTCGGGAACAATGTTTGCAGGACTCTAAAAAGAGTATCAAAACCGCTCTGCCACACTCTCAGCTGCTGCTGCTGCCCCAAAAAGCGCTGGCTGTCTTTGCTCACACAATCACAGTTGTGGTGGCATTTCTACCACACCACAGGACAGCGATGTTTTCCCTCTTCTCCTGGAAATACCTACAGCACTTGTGGGTAGCAAGGCAAACATGAGCCTCTTTTAGTGGCCCTTGAAACTGGACATGTGAAATGAGGTACACAAAGCCACAGGCCAGCTGAACCTGGCATCTCTGAATGGGTCTTTACATTCTTCCCAGGAAGATGAATGGCAATCACTATTTTGGCAGGGAGGAAAGTGCATCAGCTAGCAATTTGCTGTAGAAAATGTGCTTTCTGCTCCTCTCACAGCCAAAACTCCTACCCATTTCTTGGAAGTCCTTCTTAGATAAGGACCGTGTTCAACTGAGTGACAGTGAAGCCAAATGGCAATGCCGCAATCAATTGTCCTGTACACAATCTCCTTCATCCACGTGGAAGGTTACTCACGGGCACACAAGAGGACGGAAGAAACCCAAATGCATCGTTGGACATAATAAAGTCAGACGTGTTGAGGGCTGAAGAAATCTTGCAGAGATATGGAAAGCTGCCCTGAAAACCCAGTTTGGGGAGAGCCTGAGCTCTTTTGTGCTTCTAGGCCTGAAGATGCTCAGCAGCTTTCCCAGATGCTCAGCAGGCAGTAGGATTGTGCCTGAATCTGGCTCTGGAAATGCCAGTGCCTCAACTGAGAGCTGTGGCAATGATTTCCATTGCATGGAGAGGGGCCACAGTCCTGCAAGAGTCTTTCAGCAGAGCAAACAGCAGCCTGGAGGGTGGGCAATGCTGCATCGGGACCACTGCATGCTCATCCTTCACCACAATGCAGAGCTGCCATGGATCACTTTTTCCATTTCTGCTGTTGGATATGTTTTGGAGAAGTTGTTCTAGGTGGCTTTGGATGGTGATCCAAGTAAGAAGCAGCCATTCGCCTGCTGTGATATCCTTACAACTAGTCCTAACTTCTCATTGCCTTTGGTTTGATTGGGGGTGTTTTATCTGTTTGTTTGATTGGTTTCTTTGGGTTGGTTTCTTTGTGTTTTTCTCTGTTTTGCTTGGAGTTTCTTTTCCTTTTTTAGAAATGACTGGTGAAGTTGGCACAACCAAACTCCAGAAAACGTAAAGCAGGCTTGACTTTCCAGAAATTGCTTTTGGCTGGCTTTAGCTGCATTCCCTAGGATCACGATCAGCAGTAGATATTTGCAGGTTTTGCTCTGCATCCTCAGCCTGCCCAGATGTTGTTCAGTGTTTCAGCAGTGGAGAAGACGATGGATATTTTGCTAAACCTCCTTTCAAACAACAAAACTTGGGTTAGCACGACAGAAAAGAAGAGAAGAAAATCTTCGCCAGTTAGAACAGAGCCAGAGTCCCACCATTTCCCCCTCCACTTTTCTTTCTTTTCTACATTTAGTGGTAAAGCTTCCATCTCCAAAATCTTCCATCTCTCACTTCCTGATGTAGCCATTTGCTACCCTTTAGCCTTGACTGCCACGCATCGGACTGCTGTCCGTGTGGGGCTGGGGATGCTCAGCCTGGAAAGAGAAGGGGGCTGGCGAGGCCTCCCTGCAGCTCTAGGAAAGATGGGCACAGAGAGGAGAAGCCTTTCAACTGCAGGAGTGAGCTTGAAGTTGGATCTAATGAAGCTGCTCTTTTCCACTCCGGCTGCTGGGGCACTGGCCCAGGCTGTGCACAGAGGCTGGGGATGCTCCATCCTTGGCAACATCCAAGGCCAGCTGGGAGCGGGGCTCTGAGCAACCTATTCTGGGCGAAGATTGCTCCGCTTGGAACAAGATGGTCTTTAGGGTCCCTTCCAAGCCCAAGCACCCAGGGATTCCGTCATTCATTCTACGGTCTCCGTTGTCCTCTTCAGCCTGGGCCTGAACTCCTGGCGGTGATGTCACAGTGCACGCTCCAGCTAGAACTTCCAGCATCCAGCAACGGCCACAACACAACCCTTGGCTCTTTGTGCCAGCACGCTCTTCATTCACCCTGCTCCAAGCCTACCCCTGTCACCTTGTTGCCACCTGCTCCCTGATTCCCCCAGCAGTCCCCAAAGCTCCCCATCGCTTGGATTTTGCTCTCCATCCCTGCAGGATGTGTGCATTTGTTCCAAAAGAGGTATGGTACTATTCCATGGAGGCGGACACCCTGCAGCTGCCTGGCTGGGCTGGAGCTCTGTGGGACAGGGTGGGAAAGGGACCCCACGCTGAAATTTTGCTACCTCTGCAGGCTGGCACAGACGGAGAGGAGGAGACGGACGTCGATACACAGACTGATAGAGAAGAAGCCATGGAAGTGGACGGAGAGGATACTGGAGAGGAAGAGATGGATGTGGATATGTACGAGACAGAGGAAGAGATGGAGGTGGAAACGTAAGATTATATTGAAGAGATGGATATTGATCTAAAAGACAAGGAGGAAGACATGGTCTTGGGATGAAGACCGATGCCAGCAGCAGAACAGGCAGGTGCTCCCCACAGGCAGAGTGGGTCCCCTGCTGCCAGCCTGGGGCCGGGCTGGGCACTCCCTGCTCAGGGACACGCTAGCCCATGCACTGCATTCTGCTGGCCATCCCTGGCCTGGCCTGGGCTTGCTGTGGGCCACACAAGCCCTGTTCCAGTGCCTGGGCCACAGCCCCCAGCCAGGCTCCCTTCTGGCAGCAGAGTCCCACTGGGCCAGTGTCCCAGCCCGGCAGCACATGGAACACCCTTCCGTGCCTGACTGCACTGACCGTGCTACTTGTTTTTCCTTCCAGGACTTAGGGACATCACAGACACAGATGCCACCCTGCTGTACATACGTTTTACAGTTGTTGTGTTCAGGATAGAGGTTTTAGAGCTTGTTTATGTTGTCTGTAAATACGTTTCATAGAGTTTTGTTAGATCTGTTCTCAGGTAAATAGGTTCTATAGTTTGTTGTTGTTGTTGTTGTTGTTGTTGTTGTTGTTACCAATATTCTTACAGTGTAAATATGTGGTGTAGTTCATTCTTGTTCCTTTTCTTCTACAGATAAACAGTCTTGGAATTTCACACCCCAGTTCTCTTTGCATTTTCTTCGGGCACATTTGCAAAGCTGTGGGTTGTTTCGGGAACAATGTTTGCAGGACTCTAAAAAGAGTATCAAAACCGCTCTGCCACACTCTCAGCTGCTGCTGCTGCCCCAAAAAGCGCTGGCTGTCTTTGCTCACACAATCACAGTTGTGGTGGCATTTCTACCACACCACAGGACAGCGATGTTTTCCCTCTTCTCCTGGAAATACCTACAGCACTTGTGGGTAGCAAGGCAAACATGAGCCTCTTTTAGTGGCCCTTGAAACTGGACATGTGAAATGAGGTACACAAAGCCACAGGCCAGCTGAACCTGGCATCTCTGAATGGGTCTTTACATTCTTCCCAGGAAGATGAATGGCAATCACTATTTTGGCAGGGAGGAAAGTGCATCAGCTAGCAATTTGCTGTAGAAAATGTGCTTTCTGCTCCTCTCACAGCCAAAACTCCTACCCATTTCTTGGAAGTCCTTCTTAGATAAGGACCGTGTTCAACTGAGTGACAGTGAAGCCAAATGGCAATGCCGCAATCAATTGTCCTGTACACAATCTCCTTCATCCACGTGGAAGGTTACTCACGGGCACACAAGAGGACGGAAGAAACCCAAATGCATCGTTGGACATAATAAAGTCAGACGTGTTGAGGGCTGAAGAAATCTTGCAGAGATATGGAAAGCTGCCCTGAAAACCCAGTTCGGGGAGAGCCTGAGCTCTTTTGTGCTTCTAGGCCTGAAGATGCTCAGCACCTTTCCCAGATGCTCAGCAGGCAGTAGGATTGTGCCTGAATCTGGCTCTGGAAATGCCAGTGCCTCAACTGAGAGCTGTGGCAATGATTTCCATTGCATGGAGAGGGGCCACAGTCCTGCAAGAGTCTTTCAGCAGAGCAAACAGCAGCCTGGAGGGTGGGCAATGCTGCATCGGGACCACTGCATGCTCATCCTTCACCACAATGCAGAGCTGCCATGGATCACTTTTTCCATTTCTGCTGTTGGATATGTTTTGGAGAAGTTGTTCTAGGTGGCTTTGGATGGTGATCCAAGTAGGAAGCAGCCATTCGCCTGCTGTGATATCCTTACAACTAGTCCTAACTTCTCATTGCCTTTGGTTTGATTGGGGGTGTTTTATCTGTTTGTTTGATTGGTTTCTTTGGGTTGGTTTCTTTGTGTTTTTCTCTCTTTTGCTTGGAGTTTCTTTTCCTTTTTTAGAAATGACCGGTGAAGTTGGCACAACCAAACTCCAGAAAACGTAAAGCAGGCTTGACTTTCCAGAAATTGCTTTTGGCTGGCTTTAGCTGCATTCCCTAGGATCACGATCAGCAGTAGATATTTGCAGGTTTTGCTCTGCATCCTCAGCCTGCCCAGATGTTGTTCAGTGTTTCAGCAGTGGAGAAGACGATGGATATTTTGCTAAACCTCCTTTCAAACAACAAAACTTGGGTTAGCACGACAGAAAAGAAGAGAAGAAAATCTTCGCCAGTTAGAACAGAGCCAGAGTCCCACCATTTCCCCCTCCACTTTTCTTTCTTTTCTACATTTACAGGTAAAGCTTCCATCTCCAAAATCTTCCATCTCTCACTTCCTGATGTAGCCATTTGCTACCCTTTAGCCTTGACTGCCACGCATCGGACTGCTGTCCGTGTGGGGCTGGGGATGCTCAGCCTGGAAAGAGAAGGGGGCTGGCGAGGCCTCCCTGCAGCTCTAGGAAAGATGGGCACAGAGAGGAGAAGCCTTTCAACTGCAGGAGTGAGCTTGAAGTTGGATCTAATGAAGCTGCTCTTTTCCACTCCGGCTGCTGGGGCACTGGCCCAGGCTGTGCACAGAGGCTGGGGATGCTCCATCCTTGGCAACATCCAAGGCCAGCTGGGAGCGGGGCTCTGAGCAACCTATTCTGGGCGAAGATTGCTCCGCTTGGAACAAGATGGTCTTTAGGGTCCCTTCCAAGCCCAAGCACCCAGGGATTCCGTCATTCATTCTACGGTCTCCGTTGTCCTCTTCAGCCTGGGCCTGAACTCCTGGCGGTGATGTCACAGTGCACGCTCCAGCTAGAACTTCCAGCATCCAGCAACGGCCACAACACAACCCTTGGCTCTTTGTGCCAGCACGCTCTTCATTCACCCTGCTCCAAGCCTACCCCTGTCACCTTGTTGCCACCTGCTCCCTGATTCCCCCAGCAGTCCCCAAAGCTCCCCATCGCTTGGATTTTGCTCTCCATCCCTGCAGGATGTGTGCATTTGTTCCAAAAGAGGTATGGTACTATTCCATGGAGGCGGACACCCTGCAGCTGCCTGGCTGGGCTGGAGCTCTGTGGGACAGGGTGGGAAAGGGACCCCACGCTGAAATTTTGCTACCTCTGCAGGCTGGCACAGACGGAGAGGAGGAGACGGACGTCGATACACAGACTGATAGAGAAGAAGCCATGGAAGTGGACGGAGAGGATACTGGAGAGGAAGAGATGGATGTGGATATGTACGAGACAGAGGAAGAGATGGAGGTGGAAACGTAAGATTATATTGAAGAGATGGATATTGATCTAAAAGACAAGGAGGAAGACATGGTCTTGGGATGAAGACCGATGCCAGCAGCAGAACAGGCAGGTGCTCCCCACAGGCAGAGTGGGTCCCCTGCTGCCAGCCTGGGGCCGGGCTGGGCACTCCCTGCTCAGGGACACGCTAGCCCATGCACTGGATTCTGCTGGCCATCCCTGGCCTGGCCTGGGCTTGCTGTGGGCCACACAAGCCCTGTTCCAGTGCCTGGGCCACAGCCCCCAGCCAGGCTCCCTTCTGGCAGCAGAGTCCCACTGGGCCAGTGTCCCAGCCCGGCAGCACATGGAACACCCTTCCGTGCCTGACTGCACTGACCGTGCTACTTGTTTTTCCTTCCAGGACTTAGGGACATCACAGACACAGATGCCACCCTGCTGTACATACGTTTTACAGTTGTTGTGTTCAGGATAGAGGTTTTAGAGCTTGTTTAAGTTGTCTGTAAATACGTTTCATAGAGTTTTGTTAGATCTGTTCTCAGGTAAATAGGTTCTATAGTTTGTTGTTGTTGTTGTTGTTGTTGTTGTTGTTACCAATATTCTTACAGTGTAAATATGTGGTGTAGTTCATTCTTGTTCCTTTTCTTCTACAGATAAACAGTCTTGGAATTTCACACCCCAGTTCTCTTTGCATTTTCTTCGGGCACATTTGCAAAGCTGTGGGTTGTTTCGGGAACAATGTTTGCAGGACTCTAAAAAGAGTATCAAAACCGCTCTGCCACACTCTCAGCTGCTGCTGCTGCCCCAAAAAGCGCTGGCTGTCTTTGCTCACACAATCACAGTTGTGGTGGCATTTCTACCACACCACAGGACAGCGATGTTTTCCCTCTTCTCCTGGAAATACCTACAGCACTTGTGGGTAGCAAGGCAAACATGAGCCTCTTTTAGTGGCCCTTGAAACTGGACATGTGAAATGAGGTACACAAAGCCACAGGCCAGCTGAACCTGGCATCTCTGAATGGGTCTTTACATTCTTCCCAGGAAGATGAATGGCAATCACTATTTTGGCAGGGAGGAAAGTGCATCAGCTAGCAATTTGCTGTAGAAAATGTGCTTTCTGCTCCTCTCACAGCCAAAACTCCTACCCATTTCTTGGAAGTCCTTCTTAGATAAGGACCGTGTTCAACTGAGTGACAGTGAAGCCAAATGGCAATGCCGCAATCAATTGTCCTGTACACAATCTCCTTCATCCACGTGGAAGGTTACTCACGGGCACACAAGAGGACGGAAGAAACCCAAATGCATCGTTGGACATAATAAAGTCAGACGTGTTGAGGGCTGAAGAAATCTTGCAGAGATATGGAAAGCTGCCCTGAAAACCCAGTTCGGGGAGAGCCTGAGCTCTTTTGTGCTTCTAGGCCTGAAGATGCTCAGCACCTTTCCCAGATGCTCAGCAGGCAGTAGGATTGTGCCTGAATCTGGCTCTGGAAATGCCAGTGCCTCAACTGAGAGCTGTGGCAATGATTTCCATTGCATGGAGAGGGGCCACAGTCCTGCAAGAGTCTTTCAGCAGAGCAAACAGCAGCCTGGAGGGTGGGCAATGCTGCATCGGGACCACTGCATGCTCATCCTTCACCACAATGCAGAGCTGCCATGGATCACTTTTTCCATTTCTGCTGTTGGATATGTTTTGGAGAAGTTGTTCTAGGTGGCTTTGGATGGTGATCCAAGTAAGAAGCAGCCATTCGCCTGCTGTGATATCCTTACAACTAGTCCTAACTTCTCATTGCCTTTGGTTTGATTGGGGGTGTTTTATCTGTTTGTTTGATTGGTTTCTTTGGGTTGGTTTCTTTGTGTTTTTCTCTGTTTTGCTTGGAGTTTCTTTTCCTTTTTTAGAAATGACTGGTGAAGTTGGCACAACCAAACTCCAGAAAACGTAAAGCAGGCTTGACTTTCCAGAAATTGCTTTTGGCTGGCTTTAGCTGCATTCCCCAGGATCACGATCAGCAGTAGATATTTGCAGGTTTTGCTCTGCATCCTCAGCCTGCCCAGATGTTGTTCAGTGTTTCAGCAGTGGAGAAGACGATGGATATTTTGCTAAACCTCCTTTCAAACAACAAAACTTGGGTTAGCACGACAGAAAAGAAGAGAAGAAAATCTTCGCCAGTTAGAACAGAGCCAGAGTCCCACCATTTCCCCCTCCACTTCTCTTTCTTTTCTACATTTAGAGGTAAAGCTTCCATCTCCAAAATCTTCCATCTCTCACTTCCTGATGTAGCCATTTGCTACCCTTTAGCCTTGACTGCCACGCATCGGACTGCTGTCCGTGTGGGGCTGGGGATGCTCAGCCTGGAAAGAGAAGGGGGCTGGCGAGGCCTCCCTGCAGCTCTAGGAAAGATGGGCACAGAGAGGAGAAGCCTTTCAACTGCAGGAGTGAGCTTGAAGTTGGATCTAATGAAGCTGCTCTTTTCCACTCCGGCTGCTGGGGCACTGGCCCAGGCTGTGCACAGAGGCTGGGGATGCTCCATCCTTGGCAACATCCAAGGCCAGCTGGGAGCGGGGCTCTGAGCAACCTATTCTGGGCGAAGATTGCTCCGCTTGGAACAAGATGGTCTTTAGGGTCCCTTCCAAGCCCAAGCACCCAGGGATTCCGTCATTCATTCTACGGTCTCCGTTGTCCTCTTCAGCCTGGGCCTGAACTCCTGGCGGTGATGTCACAGTGCACGCTCCAGCTAGAACTTCCAGCATCCAGCAACGGCCACAACACAACCCTTGGCTCTTTGTGCCAGCACGCTCTTCATTCACCCTGCTCCAAGCCTACCCCTGTCACCTTGTTGCCACCTGCTCCCTGATTCCCCCAGCAGTCCCCAAAGCTCCCCATCGCTTGGATTTTGCTCTCCATCCCTGCAGGATGTGTGCATTTGTTCCAAAAGAGGTATGGTACTATTCCATGGAGGCGGACACCCTGCAGCTGCCTGGCTGGGCTGGAGCTCTGTGGGACAGGGTGGGAAAGGGACCCCACGCTGAAATTTTGCTACCTCTGCAGGCTGGCACAGACGGAGAGGAGGAGACGGACGTCGATACACAGACTGATAGAGAAGAAGCCATGGAAGTGGACGGAGAGGATACTGGAGAGGAAGAGATGGATGTGGATATGTACGAGACAGAGGAAGAGATGGAGGTGGAAACGTAAGATTATATTGAAGAGATGGATATTGATCTAAAAGACAAGGAGGAAGACATGGTCTTGGGATGAAGACCGATGCCAGCAGCAGAACAGGCAGGTGCTCCCCACAGGCAGAGTGGGTCCCCTGCTGCCAGCCTGGGGCCGGGCTGGGCACTCCCTGCTCAGGGACACGCTAGCCCATGCACTGCATTCTGCTGGCCATCCCTGGCCTGGCCTGGGCTTGCTGTGGGCCACACAAGCCCTGTTCCAGTGCCTGGGCCACAGCCCCCAGCCAGGCTCCCTTCTGGCAGCAGAGTCCCACTGGGCCAGTGTCCCAGCCCGGCAGCACATGGAACACCCTTCCGTGCCTGACTGCACTGACCGTGCTACTTGTTTTTCCTTCCAGGACTTAGGGACATCACAGACACAGATGCCACCCTGCTGTACATACGTTTTACAGTTGTTGTGTTCAGGATAGAGGTTTTAGAGCTTGTTTAAGTTGTCTGTAAATACGTTTCATAGAGTTTTGTTAGATCTGTTCTCAGGTTAATAGGTTCTATAGTTTGTTGTTGTTGTTGTTGTTGTTGTTGTTGTTGTTACCAATATTCTTACAGTGTAAATATGTGGTGTAGTTCATTCTTGTTCCTTTTCTTCTACAGATAAACAGTCTTGGAATTTCACACCCCAGTTCTCTTTGCATTTTCTTCGGGCACATTTGCAAAGCTGTGGGTTGTTTCGGGAACAATGTTTGCAGGACTCTAAAAAGAGTATCAAAACCGCTCTGCCACACTCTCAGCTGCTGCTGCTGCCCCAAAAAGCGCTGGCTGTCTTTGCTCACACAATCACAGTTGTGGTGGCATTTCTACCACACCACAGGACAGCGATGTTTTCCCTCTTCTCCTGGAAATACCTACAGCACTTGTGGGTAGCAAGGCAAACATGAGCCTCTTTTAGTGGCCCTTGAAACTGGACATGTGAAATGAGGTACACAAAGCCACAGGCCAGCTGAACCTGGCATCTCTGAATGGGTCTTTACATTCTTCCCAGGAAGATGAATGGCAATCACTATTTTGGCAGGGAGGAAAGTGCATCAGCTAGCAATTTGCTGTAGAAAATGTGCTTTCTGCTCCTCTCACAGCCAAAACTCCTACCCATTTCTTGGAAGTCCTTCTTAGATAAGGACCGTGTTCAACTGAGTGACAGTGAAGCCAAATGGCAATGCCGCAATCAATTGTCCTGTACACAATCTCCTTCATCCACGTGGAAGGTTACTCACGGGCACACAAGAGGACGGAAGAAACCCAAATGCATCGTTGGACATAATAAAGTCAGACGTGTTGAGGGCTGAAGAAATCTTGCAGAGATATGGAAAGCTGCCCTGAAAACCCAGTTCGGGGAGAGCCTGAGCTCTTTTGTGCTTCTAGGCCTGAAGATGCTCAGCACCTTTCCCAGATGCTCAGCAGGCAGTAGGATTGTGCCTGAATCTGGCTCTGGAAATGCCAGTGCCTCAACTGAGAGCTGTGGCAATGATTTCCATTGCATGGAGAGGGGCCACAGTCCTGCAAGAGTCTTTCAGCAGAGCAAACAGCAGCCTGGAGGGTGGGCAATGCTGCATCGGGACCACTGCATGCTCATCCTTCACCACAATGCAGAGCTGCCATGGATCACTTTTTCCATTTCTGCTGTTGGATATGTTTTGGAGAAGTTGTTCTAGGTGGCTTTGGATGGTGATCCAAGTAGGAAGCAGCCATTCGCCTGCTGTGATATCCTTACAACTAGTCCTAACTTCTCATTGCCTTTGGTTTGATTGGGGGTGTTTTATCTGTTTGTTTGATTGGTTTCTTTGGGTTGGTTTCTTTGTGTTTTTCTCTCTTTTGCTTGGAGTTTCTTTTCCTTTTTTAGAAATGACCGGTGAAGTTGGCACAACCAAACTCCAGAAAACGTAAAGCAGGCTTGACTTTCCAGAAATTGCTTTTGGCTGGCTTTAGCTGCATTCCCCAGGATCACGATCAGCAGTAGATATTTGCAGGTTTTGCTCTGCATCCTCAGCCTGCCCAGATGTTGTTCAGTGTTTCAGCAGTGGAGAAGACGATGGATATTTTGCTAAACCTCCTTTCAAACAACAAAACTTGGGTTAGCACGACAGAAAAGAAGAGAAGAAAATCTTCGCCAGTTAGAACAGAGCCAGAGTCCCACCATTTCCCCCTCCACTTCTCTTTCTTTTCTACATTTACAGGTAAAGCTTCCATCTCCAAAATCTTCCATCTCTCACTTCCTGATGTAGCCATTTGCTACCCTTTAGCCTTGACTGCCACGCATCGGACTGCTGTCCGTGTGGGGCTGGGGATGCTCAGCCTGGAAAGAGAAGGGGGCTGGCGAGGCCTCCCTGCAGCTCTAGGAAAGATGGGCACAGAGAGGAGAAGCCTTTCAACTGCAGGAGTGAGCTTGAAGTTGGATCTAATGAAGCTGCTCTTTTCCACTCCGGCTGCTGGGGCACTGGCCCAGGCTGTGCACAGAGGCTGGGGATGCTCCATCCTTGGCAACATCCAAGGCCAGCTGGGAGCGGGGCTCTGAGCAACCTATTCTGGGCGAAGATTGCTCCGCTTGGAACAAGATGGTCTTTAGGGTCCCTTCCAAGCCCAAGCACCCAGGGATTCCGTCATTCATTCTACGGTCTCCGTTGTCCTCTTCAGCCTGGGCCTGAACTCCTGGCGGTGATGTCACAGTGCACGCTCCAGCTAGAACTTCCAGCATCCAGCAACGGCCACAACACAACCCTTGGCTCTTTGTGCCAGCACGCTCTTCATTCACCCTGCTCCAAGCCTACCCCTGTCACCTTGTTGCCACCTGCTCCCTGATTCCCCCAGCAGTCCCCAAAGCTCCCCATCGCTTGGATTTTGCTCTCCATCCCTGCAGGATGTGTGCATTTGTTCCAAAAGAGGTATGGTACTATTCCATGGAGGCGGACACCCTGCAGCTGCCTGGCTGGGCTGGAGCTCTGTGGGACAGGGTGGGAAAGGGACCCCACGCTGAAATTTTGCTACCTCTGCAGGCTGGCACAGACGGAGAGGAGGAGACGGACGTCGATACACAGACTGATAGAGAAGAAGCCATGGAAGTGGACGGAGAGGATACTGGAGAGGAAGAGATGGATGTGGATATGTACGAGACAGAGGAAGAGATGGAGGTGGAAACGTAAGATTATATTGAAGAGATGGATATTGATCTAAAAGACAAGGAGGAAGACATGGTCTTGGGATGAAGACCGATGCCAGCAGCAGAACAGGCAGGTGCTCCCCACAGGCAGAGTGGGTCCCCTGCTGCCAGCCTGGGGCCGGGCTGGGCACTCCCTGCTCAGGGACACGCTAGCCCATGCACTGCATTCTGCTGGCCATCCCTGGCCTGGCCTGGGCTTGCTGTGGGCCACACAAGCCCTGTTCCAGTGCCTGGGCCACAGCCCCCAGCCAGGCTCCCTTCTGGCAGCAGAGTCCCACTGGGCCAGTGTCCCAGCCCGGCAGCACATGGAACACCCTTCCGTGCCTGACTGCACTGACCGTGCTACTTGTTTTTCCTTCCAGGACTTAGGGACATCACAGACACAGATGCCACCCTGCTGTACATACGTTTTACAGTTGTTGTGTTCAGGATAGAGGTTTTAGAGCTTGTTTAAGTTGTCTGTAAATACGTTTCATAGAGTTTTGTTAGATCTGTTCTCAGGTTAATAGGTTCTATAGTTTGTTGTTGTTGTTGTTGTTGTTGTTGTTGTTGTTACCAATATTCTTACAGTGTAAATATGTGGTGTAGTTCATTCTTGTTCCTTTTCTTCTACAGATAAACAGTCTTGGAATTTCACACCCCAGTTCTCTTTGCATTTTCTTCGGGCACATTTGCAAAGCTGTGGGTTGTTTCGGGAACAATGTTTGCAGGACTCTAAAAAGAGTATCAAAACCGCTCTGCCACACTCTCAGCTGCTGCTGCTGCCCCAAAAAGCGCTGGCTGTCTTTGCTCACACAATCACAGTTGTGGTGGCATTTCTACCACACCACAGGACAGCGATGTTTTCCCTCTTCTCCTGGAAATACCTACAGCACTTGTGGGTAGCAAGGCAAACATGAGCCTCTTTTAGTGGCCCTTGAAACTGGACATGTGAAATGAGGTACACAAAGCCACAGGCCAGCTGAACCTGGCATCTCTGAATGGGTCTTTACATTCTTCCCAGGAAGATGAATGGCAATCACTATTTTGGCAGGGAGGAAAGTGCATCAGCTAGCAATTTGCTGTAGAAAATGTGCTTTCTGCTCCTCTCACAGCCAAAACTCCTACCCATTTCTTGGAAGTCCTTCTTAGATAAGGACCGTGTTCAACTGAGTGACAGTGAAGCCAAATGGCAATGCCGCAATCAATTGTCCTGTACACAATCTCCTTCATCCACGTGGAAGGTTACTCACGGGCACACAAGAGGACGGAAGAAACCCAAATGCATCGTTGGACATAATAAAGTCAGACGTGTTGAGGGCTGAAGAAATCTTGCAGAGATATGGAAAGCTGCCCTGAAAACCCAGTTCGGGGAGAGCCTGAGCTCTTTTGTGCTTCTAGGCCTGAAGATGCTCAGCACCTTTCCCAGATGCTCAGCAGGCAGTAGGATTGTGCCTGAATCTGGCTCTGGAAATGCCAGTGCCTCAACTGAGAGCTGTGGCAATGATTTCCATTGCATGGAGAGGGGCCACAGTCCTGCAAGAGTCTTTCAGCAGAGCAAACAGCAGCCTGGAGGGTGGGCAATGCTGCATCGGGACCACTGCATGCTCATCCTTCACCACAATGCAGAGCTGCCATGGATCACTTTTTCCATTTCTGCTGTTGGATATGTTTTGGAGAAGTTGTTCTAGGTGGCTTTGGATGGTGATCCAAGTAGGAAGCAGCCATTCGCCTGCTGTGATATCCTTACAACTAGTCCTAACTTCTCATTGCCTTTGGTTTGATTGGGGGTGTTTTATCTGTTTGTTTGATTGGTTTCTTTGGGTTGGTTTCTTTGTGTTTTTCTCTCTTTTGCTTGGAGTTTCTTTTCCTTTTTTAGAAATGACCGGTGAAGTTGGCACAACCAAACTCCAGAAAACGTAAAGCAGGCTTGACTTTCCAGAAATTGCTTTTGGCTGGCTTTAGCTGCATTCCCTAGGATCACGATCAGCAGTAGATATTTGCAGGTTTTGCTCTGCATCCTCAGCCTGCCCAGATGTTGTTCAGTGTTTCAGCAGTGGAGAAGACGATGGATATTTTGCTAAACCTCCTTTCAAACAACAAAACTTGGGTTAGCACGACAGAAAAGAAGAGAAGAAAATCTTCGCCAGTTAGAACAGAGCCAGAGTCCCACCATTTCCCCCTCCACTTTTCTTTCTTTTCTACATTTACAGGTAAAGCTTCCATCTCCAAAATCTTCCATCTCTCACTTCCTGATGTAGCCATTTGCTACCCTTTAGCCTTGACTGCCACGCATCGGACTGCTGTCCGTGTGGGGCTGGGGATGCTCAGCCTGGAAAGAGAAGGGGGCTGGCGAGGCCTCCCTGCAGCTCTAGGAAAGATGGGCACAGAGAGGAGAAGCCTTTCAACTGCAGGAGTGAGCTTGAAGTTGGATCTAATGAAGCTGCTCTTTTCCACTCCGGCTGCTGGGGCACTGGCCCAGGCTGTGCACAGAGGCTGGGGATGCTCCATCCTTGGCAACATCCAAGGCCAGCTGGGAGCGGGGCTCTGAGCAACCTATTCTGGGCGAAGATTGCTCCGCTTGGAACAAGATGGTCTTTAGGGTCCCTTCCAAGCCCAAGCACCCAGGGATTCCGTCATTCATTCTACGGTCTCCGTTGTCCTCTTCAGCCTGGGCCTGAACTCCTGGCGGTGATGTCACAGTGCACGCTCCAGCTAGAACTTCCAGCATCCAGCAACGGCCACAACACAACCCTTGGCTCTTTGTGCCAGCACGCTCTTCATTCACCCTGCTCCAAGCCTACCCCTGTCACCTTGTTGCCACCTGCTCCCTGATTCCCCCAGCAGTCCCCAAAGCTCCCCATCGCTTGGATTTTGCTCTCCATCCCTGCAGGATGTGTGCATTTGTTCCAAAAGAGGTATGGTACTATTCCATGGAGGCGGACACCCTGCAGCTGCCTGGCTGGGCTGGAGCTCTGTGGGACAGGGTGGGAAAGGGACCCCACGCTGAAATTTTGCTACCTCTGCAGGCTGGCACAGACGGAGAGGAGGAGACGGACGTCGATACACAGACTGATAGAGAAGAAGCCATGGAAGTGGACGGAGAGGATACTGGAGAGGAAGAGATGGATGTGGATATGTACGAGACAGAGGAAGAGATGGAGGTGGAAACGTAAGATTATATTGAAGAGATGGATATTGATCTAAAAGACAAGGAGGAAGACATGGTCTTGGGATGAAGACCGATGCCAGCAGCAGAACAGGCAGGTGCTCCCCACAGGCAGAGTGGGTCCCCTGCTGCCAGCCTGGGGCCGGGCTGGGCACTCCCTGCTCAGGGACACGCTAGCCCATGCACTGCATTCTGCTGGCCATCCCTGGCCTGGCCTGGGCTTGCTGTGGGCCACACAAGCCCTGTTCCAGTGCCTGGGCCACAGCCCCCAGCCAGGCTCCCTTCTGGCAGCAGAGTCCCACTGGGCCAGTGTCCCAGCCCGGCAGCACATGGAACACCCTTCCGTGCCTGACTGCACTGACCGTGCTACTTGTTTTTCCTTCCAGGACTTAGGGACATCACAGACACAGATGCCACCCTGCTGTACATACGTTTTACAGTTGTTGTGTTCAGGATAGAGGTTTTAGAGCTTGTTTAAGTTGTCTGTAAATACGTTTCATAGAGTTTTGTTAGATCTGTTCTCAGGTAAATAGGTTCTATAGTTTGTTGTTGTTGTTGTTGTTATTGTTGTTGTTGTTACCAATATTCTTACAGTGTAAATATGTGGTGTAGTTCATTCTTGTTCCTTTTCTTCTACAGATAAACAGTCTTGGATTTTCACACCCCAGTTCTCTTTGCATTTTCTTCGGGCACATTTGCAAAGCTGTGGGTTGTTTCGGGAACAATGTTTGCAGGACTCTAAAAAGAGTATCAAAACCGCTCTGCCACACTCTCAGCTGCTGCTGCTGCCCCAAAAAGCGCTGGCTGTCTTTGCTCACACAATCACAGTTGTGGTGGCATTTCTACCACACCACAGGACAGCGATGTTTTCCCTCTTCTCCTGGAAATACCTACAGCACTTGTGGGTAGCAAGGCAAACATGAGCCTCTTTTAGTGGCCCTTGAAACTGGACATGTGAAATGAGGTACACAAAGCCACAGGCCAGCTGAACCTGGCATCTCTGAATGGGTCTTTACATTCTTCCCAGGAAGATGAATGGCAATCACTATTTTGGCAGGGAGGAAAGTGCATCAGCTAGCAATTTGCTGTAGAAAATGTGCTTTCTGCTCCTCTCACAGCCAAAACTCCTACCCATTTCTTGGAAGTCCTTCTTAGATAAGGACCGTGTTCAACTGAGTGACAGTGAAGCCAAATGGCAATGCCGCAATCAATTGTCCTGTACACAATCTCCTTCATCCACGTGGAAGGTTACTCACGGGCACACAAGAGGACGGAAGAAACCCAAATGCATCGTTGGACATAATAAAGTCAGACGTGTTGAGGGCTGAAGAAATCTTGCAGAGATATGGAAAGCTGCCCTGAAAACCCAGTTCGGGGAGAGCCTGAGCTCTTTTGTGCTTCTAGGCCTGAAGATGCTCAGCACCTTTCCCAGATGCTCAGCAGGCAGTAGGATTGTGCCTGAATCTGGCTCTGGAAATGCCAGTGCCTCAACTGAGAGCTGTGGCAATGATTTCCATTGCATGGAGAGGGGCCACAGTCCTGCAAGAGTCTTTCAGCAGAGCAAACAGCAGCCTGGAGGGTGGGCAATGCTGCATCGGGACCACTGCATGCTCATCCTTCACCACAATGCAGAGCTGCCATGGATCACTTTTTCCATTTCTGCTGTTGGATATGTTTTGGAGAAGTTGTTCTAGGTGGCTTTGGATGGTGATCCAAGTAAGAAGCAGCCATTCGCCTGCTGTGATATCCTTACAACTAGTCCTAACTTCTCATTGCCTTTGGTTTGATTGGGGGTGTTTTATCTGTTTGTTTGATTGGTTTCTTTGGGTTGGTTTCTTTGTGTTTTTCTCTGTTTTGCTTGGAGTTTCTTTTCCTTTTTTAGAAATGACTGGTGAAGTTGGCACAACCAAACTCCAGAAAACGTAAAGCAGGCTTGACTTTCCAGAAATTGCTTTTGGCTGGCTTTAGCTGCATTCCCTAGGATCACGATCAGCAGTAGATATTTGCAGGTTTTGCTCTGCATCCTCAGCCTGCCCAGATGTTGTTCAGTGTTTCAGCAGTGGAGAAGACGATGGATATTTTGCTAAACCTCCTTTCAAACAACAAAACTTGGGTTAGCACGACAGAAAAGAAGAGAAGAAAATCTTCGCCAGTTAGAACAGAGCCAGAGTCCCACCATTTCCCCCTCCACTTTTCTTTCTTTTCTACATTTACAGGTAAAGCTTCCATCTCCAAAATCTTCCATCTCTCACTTCCTGATGTAGCCATTTGCTACCCTTTAGCCTTGACTGCCACGCATCGGACTGCTGTCCGTGTGGGGCTGGGGATGCTCAGCCTGGAAAGAGAAGGGGGCTGGCGAGGCCTCCCTGCAGCTCTAGGAAAGATGGGCACAGAGAGGAGAAGCCTTTCAACTGCAGGAGTGAGCTTGAAGTTGGATCTAATGAAGCTGCTCTTTTCCACTCCGGCTGCTGGGGCACTGGCCCAGGCTGTGCACAGAGGCTGGGGATGCTCCATCCTTGGCAACATCCAAGGCCAGCTGGGAGCGGGGCTCTGAGCAACCTATTCTGGGCGAAGATTGCTCCGCTTGGAACAAGATGGTCTTTAGGGTCCCTTCCAAGCCCAAGCACCCAGGGATTCCGTCATTCATTCTACGGTCTCCGTTGTCCTCTTCAGCCTGGGCCTGAACTCCTGGCGGTGATGTCACAGTGCACGCTCCAGCTAGAACTTCCAGCATCCAGCAACGGCCACAACACAACCCTTGGCTCTTTGTGCCAGCACGCTCTTCATTCACCCTGCTCCAAGCCTACCCCTGTCACCTTGTTGCCACCTGCTCCCTGATTCCCCCAGCAGTCCCCAAAGCTCCCCATCGCTTGGATTTTGCTCTCCATCCCTGCAGGATGTGTGCATTTGTTCCAAAAGAGGTATGGTACTATTCCATGGAGGCGGACACCCTGCAGCTGCCTGGCTGGGCTGGAGCTCTGTGGGACAGGGTGGGAAAGGGACCCCACGCTGAAATTTTGCTACCTCTGCAGGCTGGCACAGACGGAGAGGAGGAGACGGACGTCGATACACAGACTGATAGAGAAGAAGCCATGGAAGTGGACGGAGAGGATACTGGAGAGGAAGAGATGGATGTGGATATGTACGAGACAGAGGAAGAGATGGAGGTGGAAACGTAAGATTATATTGAAGAGATGGATATTGATCTAAAAGACAAGGAGGAAGACATGGTCTTGGGATGAAGACCGATGCCAGCAGCAGAACAGGCAGGTGCTCCCCACAGGCAGAGTGGGTCCCCTGCTGCCAGCCTGGGGCCGGGCTGGGCACTCCCTGCTCAGGGACACGCTAGCCCATGCACTGCATTCTGCTGGCCATCCCTGGCCTGGCCTGGGCTTGCTGTGGGCCACACAAGCCCTGTTCCAGTGCCTGGGCCACAGCCCCCAGCCAGGCTCCCTTCTGGCAGCAGAGTCCCACTGGGCCAGTGTCCCAGCCCGGCAGCACATGGAACACCCTTCCGTGCCTGACTGCACTGACCGTGCTACTTGTTTTTCCTTCCAGGACTTAGGGACATCACAGACACAGATGCCACCCTGCTGTACATACGTTTTACAGTTGTTGTGTTCAGGATAGAGGTTTTAGAGCTTGTTTAAGTTGTCTGTAAATACGTTTCATAGAGTTTTGTTAGATCTGTTCTCAGGTAAATAGGTTCTATAGTTTGTTGTTGTTGTTGTTGTTGTTGTTACCAATATTCTTACAGTGTAAATATGTGGTGTAGTTCATTCTTGTTCCTTTTCTTCTACAGATAAACAGTCTTTGATTTTCACACCCCAGTTCTCTTTGCATTTTCTTCGGGCACATTTGCAAAGCTGTGGGTTGTTTCGGGAACAATGTTTGCAGGACTCTAAAAAGAGTATCAAAACCGCTCTGCCACACTCTCAGCTGCTGCTGCTGCCCCAAAAAGCGCTGGCTGTCTTTGCTCACACAATCACAGTTGTGGTGGCATTTCTACCACACCACAGGACAGCGATGTTTTCCCTCTTCTCCTGGAAATACCTACAGCACTTGTGGGTAGCAAGGCAAACATGAGCCTCTTTTAGTGGCCCTTGAAACTGGACATGTGAAATGAGGTACACAAAGCCACAGGCCAGCTGAACCTGGCATCTCTGAATGGGTCTTTACATTCTTCCCAGGAAGATGAATGGCAATCACTATTTTGGCAGGGAGGAAAGTGCATCAGCTAGCAATTTGCTGTAGAAAATGTGCTTTCTGCTCCTCTCACAGCCAAAACTCCTACCCATTTCTTGGAAGTCCTTCTTAGATAAGGACCGTGTTCAACTGAGTGACAGTGAAGCCAAATGGCAATGCCGCAATCAATTGTCCTGTACACAATCTCCTTCATCCACGTGGAAGGTTACTCACGGGCACACAAGAGGACGGAAGAAACCCAAATGCATCGTTGGACATAATAAAGTCAGACGTGTTGAGGGCTGAAGAAATCTTGCAGAGATATGGAAAGCTGCCCTGAAAACCCAGTTCGGGGAGAGCCTGAGCTCTTTTGTGCTTCTAGGCCTGAAGATGCTCAGCAGCTTTCCCAGATGCTCAGCAGGCAGTAGGATTGTGCCTGAATCTGGCTCTGGAAATGCCAGTGCCTCAACTGAGAGCTGTGGCAATGATTTCCATTGCATGGAGAGGGGCCACAGTCCTGCAAGAGTCTTTCAGCAGAGCAAACAGCAGCCTGGAGGGTGGGCAATGCTGCATCGGGACCACTGCATGCTCATCCTTCACCACAATGCAGAGCTGCCATGGATCACTTTTTCCATTTCTGCTGTTGGATATGTTTTGGAGAAGTTGTTCTAGGTGGCTTTGGATGGTGATCCAAGTAGGAAGCAGCCATTCGCCTGCTGTGATATCCTTACAACTAGTCCTAACTTCTCATTGCCTTTGGTTTGATTGGGGGTGTTTTATCTGTTTGTTTGATTGGTTTCTTTGGGTTGGTTTCTTTGTGTTTTTCTCTGTTTTGCTTGGAGTTTCTTTTCCTTTTTTAGAAATGACTGGTGAAGTTGGCACAACCAAACTCCAGAAAACGTAAGCCAGGCTTGACTTTCCAGAAATTGCTTTTGGCTGGCTTTACCTGCATTCCCCAGGATCACGATCAGCAGTAGATATTTGCAGGTTTTGCTCTGCATCCTCAGCCTGCCCAGATGTTGTTCAGTGTTTCAGCAGTGGAGAAGACGATGGATATTTTGCTAAACCTCCTTTCAAACAACAAAACTTGGGTTAGCACGACAGAAAAGAAGAAAAGAAAATCTTCGCCAGTTAGAACAGAGCCAGAGTCCCACCATTTCCCCCTCCACTTTTCTTTCTTTTCTACTTTTAGAGGTAAAGCTTCCATCTCCAAAATCTTCCATCTCTCACTTCCTGATGTAGCCATTTGCTACCCTTTAGCCTTGACTGCCACGCATCGGACTGCTGTCCGTGTGGGGCTGGGGATGCTCAGCCTGGAAAGAGAAGGGGGCTGGCGAGGCCTCCCTGCAGCTCTAGGAAAGATGGGCACAGAGAGGAGAAGCCTTTCAACTGCAGGAGTGAGCTTGAAGTTGGATCTAATGAAGCTGCTCTTTTCCACTCCGGCTGCTGGGGCACTGGCCCAGGCTGTGCACAGAGGCTGGGGATGCTCCATCCTTGGCAACATCCAAGGCCAGCTGGGAGCGGGGCTCTGAGCAACCTATTCTGGGCAAAGATTGCTCCGCTTGGAACAAGATGGTCTTTAGGGTCCCTTCCAAGCCCAAGCACCCAGGGATTCCGTCATTCATTCTACGGTCTCCGTTGTCCTCTTCAGCCTGGGCCTGAACTCCTGGCGGTGATGTCACAGTGCACGCTCCAGCTAGAACTTCCAGCATCCAGCAACGGCCACAACACAACCCTTGGCTCTTTGTGCCAGCACGCTCTTCATTCACCCTGCTCCAAGCCTACCCCTGTCACCTTGTTGCCACCTGCTCCCTGATTCCCCCAGCAGTCCCCAAAGCTCCCCATCGCTTGGATTTTGCTCTCCATCCCTGCAGGATGTGTGCATTTGTTCCAAAAGAGGTATGGTACTATTCCATGGAGGCGGACACCCTGCAGCTGCCTGGCTGGGCTGGAGCTCTGTGGGACAGGGTGGGAAAGGGACCCCACGCTGAAATTTTGCTACCTCTGCAGGCTGGCACAGACGGAGAGGAGGAGACGGACGTCGATACACAGACTGATAGAGAAGAAGCCATGGAAGTGGACGGAGAGGATACTGGAGAGGAAGAGATGGATGTGGATATGTATGAGACAGAGGAAGAGATGGAGGTGGAAACGTAAGATTATATTGAAGAGATGGATATTGATCTAAAAGACAAGGAGGAAGACATGGTCTTGGGATGAAGACCGATGCCAGCAGCAGAACAGGCAGGTGCTCCCCACAGGCAGAGTGGGTCCCCTGCTGCCAGCCTGGGGCCGGGCTGGGCACTCCCTGCTCAGGGACACGCTAGCCCATGCACTGCATTCTGCTGGCCATCCCTGGCCTGGCCTGGGCTTGCTGTGGGCCACACAAGCCCTGTTCCAGTGCCTGGGCCACAGCCCCCAGCCAGGCTCCCTTCTGGCAGCAGAGTCCCACTGGGCCAGTGTCCCAGCCCGGCAGCACATGGAACACCCTTCCGTGCTTGACTGCACTGACCGTGCTACTTGTTTTTCCTTCCAGGACTTAGGGACATCACAGACACAGATGCCACCCTGCTGTACATACGTTTTACAGTTGTTGTGTTCAGGATAGAGGTTTTAGAGCTTGTTTAAGTTGTCTGTAAATACGTTTCATAGAGTTTTGTTAGATCTGTTCTCAGGTAAATAGGTTCTATAGTTTGTTGTTGTTGTTGTTGTTGTTGTTACCAATATTCTTACAGTGTAAATATGTGGTGTAGTTCATTCTTGTTCCTTTTCTTCTACAGATAAACAGTCTTGGAATTTCACACCCCAGTTCTCTTTGCATTTTCTTCGGGCACATTTGCAAAGCTGTGGGTTGTTTCGGGAACAATGTTTGCAGGACTCTAAAAAGAGTATCAAAACCGCTCTGCCACACTCTCAGCTGCTGCTGCTGCCCCAAAAAGCGCTGGCTGTCTTTGCTCACACAATCACAGTTGTGGTGGCATTTCTACCACACCACAGGACAGCGATGTTTTCCCTCTTCTCCTGGAAATACCTACAGCACTTGTGGGTAGCAAGGCAAACATGAGCCTCTTTTAGTGGCCCTTGAAACTGGACATGTGAAATGAGGTACACAAAGCCACAGGCCAGCTGAACCTGGCATCTCTGAATGGGTCTTTACATTCTTCCCAGGAAGATGAATGGCAATCACTATTTTGGCAGGGAGGAAAGTGCATCAGCTAGCAATTTGCTGTAGAAAATGTGCTTTCTGCTCCTCTCACAGCCAAAACTCCTACCCATTTCTTGGAAGTCCTTCTTAGATAAGGACCGTGTTCAACTGAGTGACAGTGAAGCCAAATGGCAATGCCGCAATCAATTGTCCTGTACACAATCTCCTTCATCCACGTGGAAGGTTACTCACGGGCACACAAGAGGACGGAAGAAACCCAAATGCATCGTTGGACATAATAAAGTCAGACGTGTTGAGGGCTGAAGAAATCTTGCAGAGATATGGAAAGCTGCCCTGAAAACCCAGTTCGGGGAGAGCCTGAGCTCTTTTGTGCTTCTAGGCCTGAAGATGCTCAGCACCTTTCCCAGATGTTCAGCAGGCAGTAGGATTGTGCCTGAATCTGGCTCTGGAAATGCCAGTGCCTCAACTGAGAGCTGTGGCAATGATTTCCATTGCATGGAGAGGGGCCACAGTCCTGCAAGAGTCTTTCAGCAGAGCAAACAGCAGCCTGGAGGGTGGGCAATGCTGCATCGGGACCACTGCATGCTCATCCTTCACCACAATGCAGAGCTGCCATGGATCACTTTTTCCATTTCTGCTGTTGGATATGTTTTGGAGAAGTTGTTCTA
The DNA here is from genome assembly GCF_971803275.1 of Cyanistes caeruleus. NCBI lineage: Eukaryota > Metazoa > Chordata > Aves > Passeriformes > Paridae > Cyanistes > Cyanistes caeruleus. Next base: position 121,398 of record NW_028255972.1, read on the forward strand.
GGTGGCTTTGGATGGTGATCCAAGTAGGAAGCAGCCATTCGCCTGCTGTGATATCCTTACAACTAGTCCTAACTTCTCATTGCCTTTGGTTTGATTGGGGGTGTTTTATCTGTTTGTTTGATTGGTTTCTTTGGGTTGGTTTCTTTGTGTTTTTCTCTCTTTTGCTTGGAGTTTCTTTTCCTTTTTTAGAAATGACCGGTGAAGTTGGCACAACCAAACTCCAGAAAACGTAAAGCAGGCTTGACTTTCCAGAAATTGCTTTTGGCTGGCTTTAGCTGCATTCCCTAGGATCACGATCAGCAGTAGATATTTGCAGGTTTTGCTCTGCATCCTCAGCCTGCCCAGATGTTGTTCAGTGTTTCAGCAGTGGAGAAGACGATGGATATTTTGCTAAACCTCCTTTCAAACAACAAAACTTGGGTTAGCACGACAGAAAAGAAGAGAAGAAAATCTTCGCCAGTTAGAACAGAGCCAGAGTCCCACCATTTCCCCCTCCACTTTTCTTTCTTTTCTACATTTACAGGTAAAGCTTCCATCTCCAAAATCTTCCATCTCTCACTTCCTGATGTAGCCATTTGCTACCCTTTAGCCTTGACTGCCACGCATCGGACTGCTGTCCGTGTGGGGCTGGGGATGCTCAGCCTGGAAAGAGAAGGGGGCTGGCGAGGCCTCCCTGCAGCTCTAGGAAAGATGGGCACAGAGAGGAGAAGCCTTTCAACTGCAGGAGTGAGCTTGAAGTTGGATCTAATGAAGCTGCTCTTTTCCACTCCGGCTGCTGGGGCACTGGCCCAGGCTGTGCACAGAGGCTGGGGATGCTCCATCCTTGGCAACATCCAAGGCCAGCTGGGAGCGGGGCTCTGAGCAACCTATTCTGGGCGAAGATTGCTCCGCTTGGAACAAGATGGTCTTTAGGGTCCCTTCCAAGCCCAAGCACCCAGGGATTCCGTCATTCATTCTACGGTCTCCGTTGTCCTCTTCAGCCTGGGCCTGAACTCCTGGCGGTGATGTCACAGTGCACGCTCCAGCTAGAACTTCCAGCATCCAGCAACGGCCACAACACAACCCTTGGCTCTTTGTGCCAGCACGCTCTTCATTCACCCTGCTCCAAGCCTACCCCTGTCACCTTGTTGCCACCTGCTCCCTGATTCCCCCAGCAGTCCCCAAAGCTCCCCATCGCTTGGATTTTGCTCTCCATCCCTGCAGGATGTGTGCATTTGTTCCAAAAGAGGTATGGTACTATTCCATGGAGGCGGACACCCTGCAGCTGCCTGGCTGGGCTGGAGCTCTGTGGGACAGGGTGGGAAAGGGACCCCACGCTGAAATTTTGCTACCTCTGCAGGCTGGCACAGACGGAGAGGAGGAGACGGACGTCGATACACAGACTGATAGAGAAGAAGCCATGGAAGTGGACGGAGAGGATACTGGAGAGGAAGAGATGGATGTGGATATGTACGAGACAGAGGAAGAGATGGAGGTGGAAACGTAAGATTATATTGAAGAGATGGATATTGATCTAAAAGACAAGGAGGAAGACATGGTCTTGGGATGAAGACCGATGCCAGCAGCAGAACAGGCAGGTGCTCCCCACAGGCAGAGTGGGTCCCCTGCTGCCAGCCTGGGGCCGGGCTGGGCACTCCCTGCTCAGGGACACGCTAGCCCATGCACTGGATTCTGCTGGCCATCCCTGGCCTGGCCTGGGCTTGCTGTGGGCCACACAAGCCCTGTTCCAGTGCCTGGGCCACAGCCCCCAGCCAGGCTCCCTTCTGGCAGCAGAGTCCCACTGGGCCAGTGTCCCAGCCCGGCAGCACATGGAACACCCTTCCGTGCCTGACTGCACTGACCGTGCTACTTGTTTTTCCTTCCAGGACTTAGGGACATCACAGACACAGATGCCACCCTGCTGTACATACGTTTTACAGTTGTTGTGTTCAGGATAGAGGTTTTAGAGCTTGTTTAAGTTGTCTGTAAATACGTTTCATAGAGTTTTGTTAGATCTGTTCTCAGGTAAATAGGTTCTATAGTTTGTTGTTGTTGTTGTTGTTGTTGTTGTTGTTACCAATATTCTTACAGTGTAAATATGTGGTGTAGTTCATTCTTGTTCCTTTTCTTCTACAGATAAACAGTCTTGGAATTTCACACCCCAGTTCTCTTTGCATTTTCTTCGGGCACATTTGCAAAGCTGTGGGTTGTTTCGGGAACAATGTTTGCAGGACTCTAAAAAGAGTATCAAAACCGCTCTGCCACACTCTCAGCTGCTGCTGCTGCCCCAAAAAGCGCTGGCTGTCTTTGCTCACACAATCACAGTTGTGGTGGCATTTCTACCACACCACAGGACAGCGATGTTTTCCCTCTTCTCCTGGAAATACCTACAGCACTTGTGGGTAGCAAGGCAAACATGAGCCTCTTTTAGTGGCCCTTGAAACTGGACATGTGAAATGAGGCACACAAAGCCACAGGCCAGCTGAACCTGGCATCTCTGAATGGGTCTTTACATTCTTCCCAGGAAGATGAATGGCAATCACTATTTTGGCAGGGAGGAAAGTGCATCAGCTAGCAATTTGCTGTAGAAAATGTGCTTTCTGCTCCTCTCACAGCCAAAACTCCTACCCATTTCTTGGAAGTCCTTCTTAGATAAGGACCGTGTTCAACTGAGTGACAGTGAAGCCAAATGGCAATGCCGCAATCAATTGTCCTGTACACAATCTCCTTCATCCACGTGGAAGGTTACTCACGGGCACACAAGAGGACGGAAGAAACCCAAATGCATCGTTGGACATAATAAAGTCAGACGTGTTGAGGGCTGAAGAAATCTTGCAGAGATATGGAAAGCTGCCCTGAAAACCCAGTTTGGGGAGAGCCTGAGCTCTTTTGTGCTTCTAGGCCTGAAGATGCTCAGCAGCTTTCCCAGATGCTCAGCAGGCAGTAGGATTGTGCCTGAATCTGGCTCTGGAAATGCCAGTGCCTCAACTGAGAGCTGTGGCAATGATTTCCATTGCATGGAGAGGGGCCACAGTCCTGCAAGAGTCTTTCAGCAGAGCAAACAGCACCCTGGAGGGTGGGCAATGCTGCATCTGGACCACTGCATGCTCATCCTTCACCACAATGCAGAGCTGCCATGGATCACTTTTTCCATTTCTGCTGTTGGATATGTTTTGGAGAAGTTGTTCTAGGTGGCTTTGGATGGTGATCCAAGTAGGAAGCAGCCATTCGCCTGCTGTGATATCCTTACAACTAGTCCTAACTTCTCATTGCCTTTGGTTTGATTGGGGGTGTTTTATCTGTTTGTTTGATTGGTTTCTTTGGGTTGGTTTCTTTGTGTTTTTCTCTGTTTTGCCTGGAGTTTCTTTTCCTTTTTTAGAAATGACTGGTGAAGTTGGCACAACCAAACTCCAGAAAACGTAAAGCAGGCTTGACTTTCCAGAAATTGCTTTTGGCTGGCTTTAGCTGCATTCCCCAGGATCACGATCAGCAGTAGATATTTGCAGGTTTTGCTCTGCATCCTCAGCCTGCCCAGATGTTGTTCAGTGTTTCAGCAGTGGAGAAGACGATGGATATTTTGCTAAACCTCCTTTCAAACAACAAAACTTGGGTTAGCACGACAGAAAAGAAGAGAAGAAAATCTTCGCCAGTTAGAACAGAGCCAGAGTCCCACCATTTCCCCCTCCACTTTTCTTTCTTTTCTACATTTAGTGGTAAAGCTTCCATCTGCAAAATCTTCCATCTCTCACTTCCTGATGTAGCCATTTGCTACCCTTTAGCCTTGACTGCCACGCATCGGACTGCTGTCCGTGTGGGGCTGGGGATGCTCAGCCTGGAAAGAGAAGGGGGCTGGCGAGGCCTCCCTGCAGCTCTAGGAAAGATGGGCACAGAGAGGAGAAGCCTTTCAACTGCAGGAGTGAGCTTGAAGTTGGATCTAATGAAGCTGCTCTTTTCCACTCCGGCTGCTGGGGCACTGGCCCAGGCTGTGCACAGAGGCTGGGGATGCTCCATCCTTGGCAACATCCAAGGCCAGCTGGGAGCGGGGCTCTGAGCAACCTATTCTGGGCGAAGATTGCTCCGCTTGGAACAAGATGGTCTTTAGGGTCCCTTCCAAGCCCAAGCACCCAGGGATTCCGTCATTCATTCTACGGTCTCCGTTGTCCTCTTCAGCCTGGGCCTGAACTCCTGGCGGTGATGTCACAGTGCACGCTCCAGCTAGAACTTCCAGCATCCAGCAACGGCCACAACACAACCCTTGGCTCTTTGTGCCAGCACGCTCTTCATTCACCCTGCTCCAAGCCTACCCCTGTCACCTTGTTGCCACCTGCTCCCTGATTCCCCCAGCAGTCCCCAAAGCTCCCCATCGCTTGGATTTTGCTCTCCATCCCTGCAGGATGTGTGCATTTGTTCCAAAAGAGGTATGGTACTATTCCATGGAGGCGGACACCCTGCAGCTGCCTGGCTGGGCTGGAGCTCTGTGGGACAGGGTGGGAAAGGGACCCCACGCTGAAATTTTGCTACCTCTGCAGGCTGGCACAGACGGAGAGGAGGAGACGGACGTCGATACACAGACTGATAGAGAAGAAGCCATGGAAGTGGACGGAGAGGATACTGGAGAGGAAGAGATGGATGTGGATATGTACGAGACAGAGGAAGAGATGGAGGTGGAAACGTAAGATTATATTGAAGAGATGGATATTGATCTAAAAGACAAGGAGGAAGACATGGTCTTGGGATGAAGACCGATGCCAGCAGCAGAACAGGCAGGTGCTCCCCACAGGCAGAGTGGGTCCCCTGCTGCCAGCCTGGGGCCGGGCTGGGCACTCCCTGCTCAGGGACACGCTAGCCCATGCACTGCATTCTGCTGGCCATCCCTGGCCTGGCCTGGGCTTGCTGTGGGCCACACAAGCCCTGTTCCAGTGCCTGGGCCACAGCCCCCAGCCAGGCTCCCTTCTGGCAGCAGAGTCCCACTGGGCCAGTGTCCCAGCCCGGCAGCACATGGAACACCCTTCCGTGCTTGACTGCACTGACCGTGCTACTTGTTTTTCCTTCCAGGACTTAGGGACATCACAGACACAGATGCCACCCTGCTGTACATACGTTTTACAGTTGTTGTGTTCAGGATAGAGGTTTTAGAGCTTGTTTAAGTTGTCTGTAAATACGTTTCATAGAGTTTTGTTAGATCTGTTCTCAGGTAAATAGGTTCTATAGTTTGTTGTTGTTGTTGTTGTTGTTGTTGTTGTTGTTACCAATATTCTTACAGTGTAAATATGTGGTGTAGTTCATTCTTGTTCCTTTTCTTCTACAGATAAACAGTCTTTGATTTTCACACCCCAGTTCTCTTTGCATTTTCTTCGGGCACATTTGCAAAGCTGTGGGTTGTTTCGGGAACAATGCTTGCAGGACTCTAAAAAGAGTATCAAAACCGCTCTGCCACACTCTCAGCTGCTGCTGCTGCCCCAAAAAGCGCTGGCTGTCTTTGCTCACACAATCACAGTTGTGGTGGCATTTCTACCACACCACAGGACAGCGATGTTTTCCCTCTTCTCCTGGAAATACCTACAGCACTTGTGGGTAGCAAGGCAAACATGAGCCTCTTTTAGTGGCCCTTGAAACTGGACATGTGAAATGAGGCACACAAAGCCACAGGCCAGCTGAACCTGGCATCTCTGAATGGGTCTTTACATTCTTCCCAGGAAGATGAATGGCAATCACTATTTTGGCAGGGAGGAAAGTGCATCAGCTAGCAATTTGCTGTAGAAAATGTGCTTTCTGCTCCTCTCACAGCCAAAACTCCTACCCATTTCTTGGAAGTCCTTCTTAGATAAGGACCGTGTTCAACTGAGTGACAGTGAAGCCAAATGGCAATGCCGCAATCAATTGTCCTGTACACAATCTCCTTCATCCACGTGGAAGGTTACTCACGGGCACACAAGAGGACGGAAGAAACCCAAATGCATCGTTGGACATAATAAAGTCAGACGTGTTGAGGGCTGAAGAAATCTTGCAGAGATATGGAAAGCTGCCCTGAAAACCCAGTTCGGGGAGAGCCTGAGCTCTTTTGTGCTTCTAGGCCTGAAGATGCTCAGCACCTTTCCCAGATGCTCAGCAGGCAGTAGGATTGTGCCTGAATCTGGCTCTGGAAATGCCAGTGCCTCAACTGAGAGCTGTGGCAATGATTTCCATTGCATGGAGAGGGGCCACAGTCCTGCAAGAGTCTTTCAGCAGAGCAAACAGCAGCCTGGAGGGTGGGCAATGCTGCATCTGGACCACTGCATGCTCATCCTTCACCACAATGCAGAGCTGCCATGGATCACTTTTTCCATTTCTGCTGTTGGATATGTTTTGGAGAAGTTGTTCTAGGTGGCTTTGGATGGTGATCCAAGTAGGAAGCAGCCATTCGCCTGCTGTGATATCCTTACAACTAGTCCTAACTTCTCATTGCCTTTGGTTTGATTGGGGGTGTTTTATCTGTTTGTTTGATTGGTTTCTTTGGGTTGGTTTCTTTGTGTTTTTCTCTGTTTTGCCTGGAGTTTCTTTTCCTTTTTTAGAAATGACTGGTGAAGTTGGCACAACCAAACTCCAGAAAACGTAAAGCAGGCTTGACTTTCCAGAAATTGCTTTTGGCTGGCTTTAGCTGCATTCCCCAGGATCACGATCAGCAGTAGATATTTGCAGGTTTTGCTCTGCATCCTCAGCCTGCCCAGATGTTGTTCAGTGTTTCAGCAGTGGAGAAGACGATGGATATTTTGCTAAACCTCCTTTCAAACAACAAAACTTGGGTTAGCACGACAGAAAAGAAGAGAAGAAAATCTTCGCCAGTTAGAACAGAGCCAGAGTCCCACCATTTCCCCCTCCACTTTTCTTTCTTTTCTACATTTACAGGTAAAGCTTCCATCTCCAAAATCTTCCATCTCTCACTTCCTGATGTAGCCATTTGCTACCCTTTAGCCTTGACTGCCACGCATCGGACTGCTGTCCGTGTGGGGCTGGGGATGCTCAGCCTGGAAAGAGAAGGGGGCTGGCGAGGCCTCCCTGCAGCTCTAGGAAAGATGGGCACAGAGAGGAGAAGCCTTTCAACTGCAGGAGTGAGCTTGAAGTTGGATCTAATGAAGCTGCTCTTTTCCACTCCGGCTGCTGGGCCACTGGCCCAGGCTGTGCACAGAGGCTGGGGATGCTCCATCCTTGGCAACATCCAAGGCCAGCTGGGAGCGGGGCTCTGAGCAACCTATTCTGGGCGAAGATTGCTCCGCTTGGAACAAGATGGTCTTTAGGGTCCCTTCCAAGCCCAAGCACCCAGGGATTCCGTCATTCATTCTACGGTCTCCGTTGTCCTCTTCAGCCTGGGCCTGAACTCCTGGCGGTGATGTCACAGTGCACGCTCCAGCTAGAACTTCCAGCATCCAGCAACGGCCACAACACAACCCTTGGCTCTTTGTGCCAGCACGCTCTTCATTCACCCTGCTCCAAGCCTACCCCTGTCACCTTGTTGCCACCTGCTCCCTGATTCCCCCAGCAGTCCCCAAAGCTCCCCATCGCTTGGATTTTGCTCTCCATCCCTGCAGGATGTGTGCATTTGTTCCAAAAGAGGTATGGTACTATTCCATGGAGGCGGACACCCTGCAGCTGCCTGGCTGGGCTGGAGCTCTGTGGGACAGGGTGGGAAAGGGACCCCACGCTGAAATTTTGCTACCTCTGCAGGCTGGCACAGACGGAGAGGAGGAGACGGACGTCGATACACAGACTGATAGAGAAGAAGCCATGGAAGTGGACGGAGAGGATACTGGAGAGGAAGAGATGGATGTGGATATGTACGAGACAGAGGAAGAGATGGAGGTGGAAACGAAAGATTATATTGAAGAGATGGATATTGATCTAAAAGACAAGGAGGAAGACATGGTCTTGGGATGAAGACCGATGCCAGCAGCAGAACAGGCAGGTGCTCCCCACAGGCAGAGTGGGTCCCCTGCTGCCAGCCTGGGGCCGGGCTGGGCACTCCCTGCTCAGGGACACGCTAGCCCATGCACTGCATTCTGCTGGCCATCCCTGGCCTGGCCTGGGCTTGCTGTGGGCCACACAAGCCCTGTTCCAGTGCCTGGGCCACAGCCCCCAGCCAGGCTCCCTTCTGGCAGCAGAGTCCCACTGGGCCAGTGTCCCAGCCCGGCAGCACATGGAACACCCTTCCGTGCTTGACTGCACTGACCGTGCTACTTGTTTTTCCTTCCAGGACTTAGGGACATCACAGACACAGATGCCACCCTGCTGTACATACGTTTTACAGTTGTTGTGTTCAGGATAGAGGTTTTAGAGTTTGTTTAAGTTGTCTGTAAATACGTTTCATAGAGTCTTGTTAGATCTGTTCTCAGGTAAATAGGTTCTATAGTTTGTTGTTGTTGTTGTTGTTGTTGTTGTTGTTGTTACCAATATTCTTACAGTGTAAATATGTGGTGTAGTTCATTCTTGTTCCTTTTCTTCTACAGATAAACAGTCTTTGATTTTCACACCCCAGTTCTCTTTGCATTTTCTTCGGGCACATTTGCAAAGCTGTGGCTTGTTTCGGGAACAATGTTTGCAGGACTCTAAAAAGAGTATCAAAACCGCTCTGCCACACTCTCAGCTGCTGCTGCTGCCCCAAAAAGCGCTGGCTGTCTTTGCTCACACAATCACAGTTGTGGTGGCATTTCTACCACACCACAGGACAGCGATGTTTTCCCTCTTCTCCTGGAAATACCTACAGCACTTGTGGGTAGCAAGGCAAACATGAGCCTCTTTTAGTGGCCCTTGAAACTGGACATGTGAAATGAGGTACACAAAGCCACAGGCCAGCTGAGCCTGGCATCTCTGAATGGGTCTTTACATTCTTCCCAGGAAGATGAATGGCAATCACTATTTTGGCAGGGAGGAAAGTGCATCAGCTAGCAATTTGCTGTAGAAAATGTGCTTTCTGCTCCTCTCACAGCCAAAACTCCTACCCATTTCTTGGAAGTCCTTCTTAGATAAGGACCGTGTTCAACTGAGTGACAGTGAAGCCAAATGGCAATGCCGCAATCAATTGTCCTGTACACAATCTCCTTCATCCACGTGGAAGGTTACTCACGGGCACACAAGAGGACGGAAGAAACCCAAATGCATCGTTGGACATAATAAAGTCAGACGTGTTGAGGGCTGAAGAAATCTTGCAGAGATATGGAAAGCTGCCCTGAAAACCCAGTTCGGGGAGAGCCTGAGCTCTTTTGTGCTTCTAGGCCTGAAGATGCTCAGCACCTTTCCCAGATGCTCAGCAGGCAGTAGGATTGTGCCTGAATCTGGCTCTGGAAATGCCAGTGCCTCAACTGAGAGCTGTGGCAATGATTTCCATTGCATGGAGAGGGGCCACAGTCCTGCAAGAGTCTTTCAGCAGAGCAAACAGCACCCTGGAGGGTGGGCAATGCTGCATCTGGACCACTGCATGCTCATCCTTCACCACAATGCAGAGCTGCCATGGATCACTTTTTCCATTTCTGCTGTTGGATATGTTTTGGAGAAGTTGTTCTAGGTGGCTTTGGATGGTGATCCAAGTAGGAAGCAGCCATTCGCCTGCTGTGATATCCTTACAACTAGTCCTAACTTCTCATTGCCTTTGGTTTGATTGGGGGTGTTTTATCTGTTTGTTTGATTGGTTTCTTTGGGTTGGTTTCTTTGTGTTTTTCTCTGTTTTGCCTGGAGTTTCTTTTCCTTTTTTAGAAATGACTGGTGAAGTTGGCACAACCAAACTCCAGAAAACGTAAAGCAGGCTTGACTTTCCAGAAATTGCTTTTGGCTGGCTTTAGCTGCATTCCCCAGGATCACGATCAGCAGTAGATATTTGCAGGTTTTGCTCTGCATCCTCAGCCTGCCCAGATGTTGTTCAGTGTTTCAGCAGTGGAGAAGACGATGGATATTTTGCTAAACCTCCTTTCAAACAACAAAACTTGGGTTAGCACGACAGAAAAGAAGAGAAGAAAATCTTCGCCAGTTAGAACAGAGCCAGAGTCCCACCATTTCCCCCTCCACTTTTCTTTCTTTTCTACATTTACAGGTAAAGCTTCCATCTCCAAAATCTTCCATCTCTCACTTCCTGATGTAGCCATTTGCTACCCTTTAGCCTTGACTGCCACGCATCGGACTGCTGTCCGTGTGGGGCTGGGGATGCTCAGCCTGGAAAGAGAAGGGGGCTGGCGAGGCCTCCCTGCAGCTCTAGGAAAGATGGGCACAGAGAGGAGAAGCCTTTCAACTGCAGGAGTGAGCTTGAAGTTGGATCTAATGAAGCTGCTCTTTTCCACTCCGGCTGCTGGGGCACTGGCCCAGGCTGTGCACAGAGGCTGGGGATGCTCCATCCTTGGCAACATCCAAGGCCAGCTGGGAGCGGGGCTCTGAGCAACCTATTCTGGGCGAAGATTGCTCCGCTTGGAACAAGATGGTCTTTAGGGTCCCTTCCAAGCCCAAGCACCCAGGGATTCCGTCATTCATTCTACGGTCTCCGTTGTCCTCTTCAGCCTGGGCCTGAACTCCTGGCGGTGATGTCACAGTGCACGCTCCAGCTAGAACTTCCAGCATCCAGCAACGGCCACAACACAACCCTTGGCTCTTTGTGCCAGCACGCTCTTCATTCACCCTGCTCCAAGCCTACCCCTGTCACCTTGTTGCCACCTGCTCCCTGATTCCCCCAGCAGTCCCCAAAGCTCCCCATCGCTTGGATTTTGCTCTCCATCCCTGCAGGATGTGTGCATTTGTTCCAAAAGAGGTATGGTACTATTCCATGGAGGCGGACACCCTGCAGCTGCCTGGCTGGGCTGGAGCTCTGTGGGACAGGGTGGGAAAGGGACCCCACGCTGAAATTTTGCTACCTCTGCAGGCTGGCACAGACGGAGAGGAGGAGACGGACGTCGATACACAGACTGATAGAGAAGAAGCCATGGAAGTGGACGGAGAGGATACTGGAGAGGAAGAGATGGATGTGGATATGTACGAGACAGAGGAAGAGATGGAGGTGGAAACGTAAGATTATATTGAAGAGATGGATATTGATCTAAAAGACAAGGAGGAAGACATGGTCTTGGGATGAAGACCGATGCCAGCAGCAGAACAGGCAGGTGCTCCCCACAGGCAGAGTGGGTCCCCTGCTGCCAGCCTGGGGCCGGGCTGGGCACTCCCTGCTCAGGGACACGCTAGCCCATGCACTGCATTCTGCTGGCCATCCCTGGCCTGGCCTGGGCTTGCTGTGGGCCACACAAGCCCTGTTCCAGTGCCTGGGCCACAGCCCCCAGCCAGGCTCCCTTCTGGCAGCAGAGTCCCACTGGGCCAGTGTCCCAGCCCGGCAGCACATGGAACACCCTTCCGTGCTTGACTGCACTGACCGTGCTACTTGTTTTTCCTTCCAGGACTTAGGGACATCACAGACACAGATGCCACCCTGCTGTACATACGTTTTACAGTTGTTGTGTTCAGGATAGAGGTTTTAGAGTTTGTTTAAGTTGTCTGTAAATACGTTTCATAGAGTCTTGTTAGATCTGTTCTCAGGTAAATAGGTTCTATAGTTTGTTGTTGTTGTTGTTGTTGTTGTTGTTGTTGTTACCAATATTCTTACAGTGTAAATATGTGGTGTAGTTCATTCTTGTTCCTTTTCTTCTACAGATAAACAGTCTTTGATTTTCACACCCCAGTTCTCTTTGCATTTTCTTCGGGCACATTTGCAAAGCTGTGGCTTGTTTCGGGAACAATGTTTGCAGGACTCTAAAAAGAGTATCAAAACCGCTCTGCCACACTCTCAGCTGCTGCTGCTGCCCCAAAAAGCGCTGGCTGTCTTTGCTCACACAATCACAGTTGTGGTGGCATTTCTACCACACCACAGGACAGCGATGTTTTCCCTCTTCTCCTGGAAATACCTACAGCACTTGTGGGTAGCAAGGCAAACATGAGCCTCTTTTAGTGGCCCTTGAAACTGGACATGTGAAATGAGGTACACAAAGCCACAGGCCAGCTGAGCCTGGCATCTCTGAATGGGTCTTTACATTCTTCCCAGGAAGATGAATGGCAATCACTATTTTGGCAGGGAGGAAAGTGCATCAGCTAGCAATTTGCTGTAGAAAATGTGCTTTCTGCTCCTCTCACAGCCAAAACTCCTACCCATTTCTTGGAAGTCCTTCTTAGGTAAGGACCGTGTTCAACTGAGTGACAGTGAAGCCAAATGGCAATGCCGCAATCAATTGTCCTGTACACAATCTCCTTCATCCACGTGGAAGGTTACTCACGGGCACACAAGAGGACGGAAGAAACCCAAATGCATCGTTGGACATAATAAAGTCAGACGTGTTGAGGGATGAAGAAATCTTGCAGAGATATGGAAAGCTGCCCTGAAAACCCAGTTCGGGGAGAGCCTGAGCTCTTTTGTGCTTCTAGGCCTGAAGATGCTCAGCACCTTTCCCAGATGCTCAGCAGGCAGTAGGATTGTGCCTGAATCTGGCTCTGGAAATGCCAGTGCCTCAACTGAGAGCTGTGGCAATGATTTCCATTGCATGGAGAGGGGCCACAGTCCTGCAAGAGTCTTTCAGCAGAGCAAACAGCAGCCTGGAGGGTGGGCAATGCTGCATCGGGACCACTGCATGCTCATCCTTCACCACAATGCAGAGCTGCCATGGATCACTTTTTCCATTTCTCCTGTTGGATATGTTTTGGAGAAGTTGTTCTAGGTGGCTTTGGATGGTGATCCAAGTAGGAAGCAGCCATTCGCCTGCTGTGATATCCTTACAACTAGTCCTAACTTCTCATTGCCTTTGGTTTGATTGGGGGTATTTTATCTGTTTGTTTGATTGGTTTCTTTGGGTTGGTTTCTTTGTGTTTTTCTCTGTTTTGCTTGGAGTTTCTTTTCCTTTTTTAGAAATGACCGGTGAAGTTGGCACAACCAAACTCCAGAAAACGTAAGCCAGGCTTGACTTTCCAGAAATTGCTTTTGGCTGGCTTTAGCTGCATTCCCCAGGATCACGATCAGCAGTAGATATTTGCAGGTTTTGCTCTGCATCCTCAGCCTGCCCAGATGTTGTTCAGTGTTTCAGCAGTGGAGAAGACGATGGATATTTTGCTAAACCTCCTTTCAAACAACAAAACTTGGGTTAGCACGACAGAAAAGAAGAAAAGAAAATCTTCGCCAGTTAGAACAGAGCCAGAGTCCCACCATTTCCCCCTCCACTTCTCTTTCTTTTCTACTTTTAGAGGTAAAGCTTCCATCTGCAAAAGCTTCCATCTCTCACTTCCTGATGTAGCCATTTGCTACCCTTTAGCCTTGACTACCACGCATCGGACTGCTGTCCGTGTGGGGCTGGGGATGCTCAGCCTGGAAAGAGAAGGGGGCTGGCGAGGCCTCCCTGCAGCTCTAGGAAAGATGGGCACAGAGAGGAGAAGCCTTTCAACTGCAGGAGTGAGCTTGAAGTTGGATCTAATGAAGCTGCTCTTTTCCACTCCGGCTGCTGGGGCACTGGCCCAGGCTGTGCACAGAGGCTGGGGATGCTCCATCCTTGGCAACATCCAAGGCCAGCTGGGAGCGGGGCTCTGAGCAACCTATTCTGGGCGAAGATTGCTCCGCTTGGAACAAGATGGTCTTTAGGGTCCCTTCCAAGCCCAAGCACCCAGGGATTCCGTCATTCATTCTACGGTCTCCGTTGTCCTCTTCAGCCTGGGCCTGAACTCCTGGTGGTGATGTCACAGTGCACGCTCCAGCTAGAACTTCCAGCATCCAGCAACGGCCACAACACAACCCTTGGCTCTTTGTGCCAGCACGCTCTTCATTCACCCTGCTCCAAGCCTACCCCTGTCACCTTGTTGCCACCTGCTCCCTGATTCCCCCAGCAGTCCCCAAAGCTCCCCATCGCTTGGATTTTGCTCTCCATCCCTGCAGGATGTGTGCATTTGTTCCAAAAGAGGTATGGTACTATTCCATGGAGGCGGACACCCTGCAGCTGCCTGGCTGGGCTGGAGCTCTGTGGGACAGGGTGGGAAAGGGACCCCACGCTGAAATTTTGCTACCTCTGCAGGCTGGCACAGACGGAGAGGAGGAGACGGACGTCGATACACAGACTGATAGAGAAGAAGCCATGGAAGTGGACGGAGAGGATACTGGAGAGGAAGAGATGGATGTGGATATGTACGAGACAGAGGAAGAGATGGAGGTGGAAACGTAAGATTATATTGAAGAGATGGATATTGATCTAAAAGACAAGGAGGAAGACATGGTCTTGGGATGAAGACCGATGCCAGCAGCAGAACAGGCAGGTGCTCCCCACAGGCAGAGTGGGTCCCCTGCTGCCAGCCTGGGGCCGGGCTGGGCACTCCCTGCTCAGGGACACGCTAGCCCATGCACTGGATTCTGCTGGCCATCCCTGGCCTGGCCTGGGCTTGCTGTGGGCCACACAAGCCCTGTTCCAGTGCCTGGGCCACAGCCCCCAGCCAGGCTCCCTTCTGGCAGCAGAGTCCCACTGGGCCAGTGTCCCAGCCCGGCAGCACATGGAACACCCTTCCGTGCCTGACTGCACTGACCGTGCTACTTGTTTTTCCTTCCAGGACTTAGGGACATCACAGACACAGATGCCACCCTGCTGTACATACGTTTTACAGTTGTTGTGTTCAGGATAGAGGTTTTAGAGCTTGTTTAAGTTGTCTGTAAATACGTTTCATAGAGTTTTGTTAGATCTGTTCTCAGGTAAATAGGTTCTATAGTTTGTTGTTGTTGTTGTTGTTGCTGTTGTTGTTGTTGTTACCAATATTCTTACAGTGTAAATATGTGGTGTAGTTCATTCTTGTTCCTTTTCTTCTACAGATAAACAGTCTTTGATTTTCACACCCCAGTTCTCTTTGCATTTTCTTCAGGCACATTTGCAAAGCTGTGGGTTGTTTCGGGAACAATGTTTGCAGGACTCTAAAAAGAGTATCAAAACCGCTCTGCCACACTCTCAGCTGCTGCTGCTGCCCCAAAAAGCGCTGGCTGTCTTTGCTCACACAATCACAGTTGTGGTGGCATTTCTACCACACCACAGGACAGCGATGTTTTCCCTCTTCTCCTGGAAATACCTACAGCACTTGTGGGTAGCAAGGCAAACATGAGCCTCTTTTAGTGGCCCTTGAAACTGGACATGTGAAATGAGGCACACAAAGCCACAGGCCAGCTGAACCTGGCATCTCTGAATGGGTCTTTACATTCTTCCCAGGAAGATGAATGGCAATCACTATTTTGGCAGGGAGGAAAGTGCATCAGCTAGCAATTTGCTGTAGAAAATGTGCTTTCTGCTCCTCTCACAGCCAAAACTCCTACCCATTTCTTGGAAGTCCTTCTTAGATAAGGACCGTGTTCAACTGAGTGACAGTGAAGCCAAATGGCAATGCCGCAATCAATTGTCCTGTACACAATCTCCTTCATCCACGTGGAAGGTTACTCACGGGCACACAAGAGGACGGAAGAAACCCAAATGCATCGTTGGACATAATAAAGTCAGACGTGTTGAGGGATGAAGAAATCTTGCAGAGATATGGAAAGCTGCCCTGAAAACCCAGTTTGGGGAGAGCCTGAGCTCTTTTGTGCTTCTAGGCCTGAAGATGCTCAGCACCTTTCCCAGATGCTCAGCAGGCAGTAGGATTGTGCCTGAATCTGGCTCTGGAAATGCCAGTGCCTCAACTGAGAGCTGTGGCAATGATTTCCATTGCATGGAGAGGGGCCACAGTCCTGCAAGAGTCTTTCAGCAGAGCAAACAGCAGCCTGGAGGGTGGGCAATGCTGCATCTGGACCACTGCATGCTCATCCTTCACCACAATGCAGAGCTGCCATGGATCACTTTTTCCATTTCTGCTGTTGGATATGTTTTGGAGAAGTTGTTCTAGGTGGCTTTGGATGGTGATCCAAGTAGGAAGCAGCCATTCGCCTGCTGTGATATCCTTACAACTAGTCCTAACTTCTCATTGCCTTTGGTTTGATTGGGGGTGTTTTATCTGTTTGTTTGATTGGTTTCTTTGGGTTGGTTTCTTTGTGTTTTTCTCTGTTTTGCCTGGAGTTTCTTTTCCTTTTTTAGAAATGACTGGTGAAGTTGGCACAACCAAACTCCAGAAAACGTAAAGCAGGCTTGACTTTCCAGAAATTGCTTTTGGCTGGCTTTAGCTGCATTCCCCAGGATCACGATCAGCAGTAGATATTTGCAGGTTTTGCTCTGCATCCTCAGCCTGCCCAGATGTTGTTCAGTGTTTCAGCAGTGGAGAAGACGATGGATATTTTGCTAAACCTCCTTTCAAACAACAAAACTTGGGTTAGCACGACAGAAAAGAAGAGAAGAAAATCTTCGCCAGTTAGAACAGAGCCAGAGTCCCACCATTTCCCCCTCCACTTTTCTTTCTTTTCTACATTTACAGGTAAAGCTTCCATCTCCAAAATCTTCCATCTCTCACTTCCTGATGTAGCCATTTGCTACCCTTTAGCCTTGACTGCCACGCATCGGACTGCTGTCCGTGTGGGGCTGGGGATGCTCAGCCTGGAAAGAGAAGGGGGCTGGCGAGGCCTCCCTGCAGCTCTAGGAAAGATGGGCACAGAGAGGAGAAGCCTTTCAACTGCAGGAGTGAGCTTGAAGTTGGATCTAATGAAGCTGCTCTTTTCCACTCCGGCTGCTGGGGCACTGGCCCAGGCTGTGCACAGAGGCTGGGGATGCTCCATCCTTGGCAACATCCAAGGCCAGCTGGGAGCGGGGCTCTGAGCAACCTATTCTGGGCGAAGATTGCTCCGCTTGGAACAAGATGGTCTTTAGGGTCCCTTCCAAGCCCAAGCACCCAGGGATTCCGTCATTCATTCTACGGTCTCCGTTGTCCTCTTCAGCCTGGGCCTGAACTCCTGGTGGTGATGTCACAGTGCACGCTCCAGCTAGAACTTCCAGCATCCAGCAACGGCCACAACACAACCCTTGGCTCTTTGTGCCAGCACGCTCTTCATTCACCCTGCTCCAAGCCTACCCCTGTCACCTTGTTGCCACCTGCTCCCTGATTCCCCCAGCAGTCCCCAAAGCTCCCCATCGCTTGGATTTTGCTCTCCATCCCTGCAGGATGTGTGCATTTGTTCCAAAAGAGGTATGGTACTATTCCATGGAGGCGGACACCCTGCAGCTGCCTGGCTGGGCTGGAGCTCTGTGGGACAGGGTGGGAAAGGGACCCCACGCTGAAATTTTGCTACCTCTGCAGGCTGGCACAGACGGAGAGGAGGAGACGGACGTCGATACACAGACTGATAGAGAAGAAGCCATGGAAGTGGACGGAGAGGATACTGGAGAGGAAGAGATGGATGTGGATATGTACGAGACAGAGGAAGAGATGGAGGTGGAAACGTAAGATTATATTGAAGAGATGGATATTGATCTAAAAGACAAGGAGGAAGACATGGTCTTGGGATGAAGACCGATGCCAGCAGCAGAACAGGCAGGTGCTCCCCACAGGCAGAGTGGGTCCCCTGCTGCCAGCCTGGGGCCGGGCTGGGCACTCCCTGCTCAGGGACACGCTAGCCCATGCACTGGATTCTGCTGGCCATCCCTGGCCTGGCCTGGGCTTGCTGTGGGCCACACAAGCCCTGTTCCAGTGCCTGGGCCACAGCCCCCAGCCAGGCTCCCTTCTGGCAGCAGAGTCCCACTGGGCCAGTGTCCCAGCCCGGCAGCACATGGAACACCCTTCCGTGCCTGACTGCACTGACCGTGCTACTTGTTTTTCCTTCCAGGACTTAGGGACATCACAGACACAGATGCCACCCTGCTGTACATACGTTTTACAGTTGTTGTGTTCAGGATAGAGGTTTTAGAGCTTGTTTAAGTTGTCTGTAAATACGTTTCATAGAGTTTTGTTAGATCTGTTCTCAGGTAAATAGGTTCTATAGTTTGTTGTTGTTGTTGTTGTTGTTGTTGTTGTTGTTGTTACCAATATTCTTACAGTGTAAATATGTGGTGTAGTTCATTCTTGTTCCTTTTCTTCTACAGATAAACAGTCTTTGATTTTCACACCCCAGTTCTCTTTGCATTTTCTTCAGGCACATTTGCAAAGCTGTGGGTTGTTTCGGGAACAATGTTTGCAGGACTCTAAAAAGAGTATCAAAACCGCTCTGCCACACTCTCAGCTGCTGCTGCTGCCCCAAAAAGCGCTGGCTGTCTTTGCTCACACAATCACAGTTGTGGTGGCATTTCTACCACACCACAGGACAGCGATGTTTTCCCTCTTCTCCTGGAAATACCTACAGCACTTGTGGGTAGCAAGGCAAACATGAGCCTCTTTTAGTGGCCCTTGAAACTGGACATGTGAAATGAGGCACACAAAGCCACAGGCCAGCTGAACCTGGCATCTCTGAATGGGTCTTTACATTCTTCCCAGGAAGATGAATGGCAATCACTATTTTGGCAGGGAGGAAAGTGCATCAGCTAGCAATTTGCTGTAGAAAATGTGCTTTCTGCTCCTCTCACAGCCAAAACTCCTACCCATTTCTTGGAAGTCCTTCTTAGATAAGGACCGTGTTCAACTGAGTGACAGTGAAGCCAAATGGCAATGCCGCAATCAATTGTCCTGTACACAATCTCCTTCATCCACGTGGAAGGTTACTCACGGGCACACAAGAGGACGGAAGAAACCCAAATGCATCGTTGGACATAATAAAGTCAGACGTGTTGAGGGATGAAGAAATCTTGCAGAGATATGGAAAGCTGCCCTGAAAACCCAGTTTGGGGAGAGCCTGAGCTCTTTTGTGCTTCTAGGCCTGAAGATGCTCAGCACCTTTCCCAGATGCTCAGCAGGCAGTAGGATTGTGCCTGAATCTGGCTCTGGAAATGCCAGTGCCTCAACTGAGAGCTGTGGCAATGATTTCCATTGCATGGAGAGGGGCCACAGTCCTGCAAGAGTCTTTCAGCAGAGCAAACAGCAGCCTGGAGGGTGGGCAATGCTGCATCTGGACCACTGCATGCTCATCCTTCACCACAATGCAGAGCTGCCATGGATCACTTTTTCCATTTCTGCTGTTGGATATGTTTTGGAGAAGTTGTTCTAGGTGGCTTTGGATGGTGATCCAAGTAGGAAGCAGCCATTCGCCTGCTGTGATATCCTTACAACTAGTCCTAACTTCTCATTGCCTTTGGTTTGATTGGGGGTGTTTTATCTGTTTGTTTGATTGGTTTCTTTGGGTTGGTTTCTTTGTGTTTTTCTCTGTTTTGCCTGGAGTTTCTTTTCCTTTTTTAGAAATGACTGGTGAAGTTGGCACAACCAAACTCCAGAAAACGTAAAGCAGGCTTGACTTTCCAGAAATTGCTTTTGGCTGGCTTTAGCTGCATTCCCCAGGATCACGATCAGCAGTAGATATTTGCAGGTTTTGCTCTGCATCCTCAGCCTGCCCAGATGTTGTTCAGTGTTTCAGCAGTGGAGAAGACGATGGATATTTTGCTAAACCTCCTTTCAAACAACAAAACTTGGGTTAGCACGACAGAAAAGAAGAGAAGAAAATCTTCGCCAGTTAGAACAGAGCCAGAGTCCCACCATTTCCCCCTCCACTTTTCTTTCTTTTCTACATTTACAGGTAAAGCTTCCATCTCCAAAATCTTCCATCTCTCACTTCCTGATGTAGCCATTTGCTACCCTTTAGCCTTGACTGCCACGCATCGGACTGCTGTCCGTGTGGGGCTGGGGATGCTCAGCCTGGAAAGAGAAGGGGGCTGGCGAGGCCTCCCTGCAGCTCTAGGAAAGATGGGCACAGAGAGGAGAAGCCTTTCAACTGCAGGAGTGAGCTTGAAGTTGGATCTAATGAAGCTGCTCTTTTCCACTCCGGCTGCTGGGGCACTGGCCCAGGCTGTGCACAGAGGCTGGGGATGCTCCATCCTTGGCAACATCCAAGGCCAGCTGGGAGCGGGGCTCTGAGCAACCTATTCTGGGCGAAGATTGCTCCGCTTGGAACAAGATGGTCTTTAGGGTCCCTTCCAAGCCCAAGCACCCAGGGATTCCGTCATTCATTCTACGGTCTCCGTTGTCCTCTTCAGCCTGGGCCTGAACTCCTGGTGGTGATGTCACAGTGCACGCTCCAGCTAGAACTTCCAGCATCCAGCAACGGCCACAACACAACCCTTGGCTCTTTGTGCCAGCACGCTCTTCATTCACCCTGCTCCAAGCCTACCCCTGTCACCTTGTTGCCACCTGCTCCCTGATTCCCCCAGCAGTCCCCAAAGCTCCCCATCGCTTGGATTTTGCTCTCCATCCCTGCAGGATGTGTGCATTTGTTCCAAAAGAGGTATGGTACTATTCCATGGAGGCGGACACCCTGCAGCTGCCTGGCTGGGCTGGAGCTCTGTGGGACAGGGTGGGAAAGGGACCCCACGCTGAAATTTTGCTACCTCTGCAGGCTGGCACAGACGGAGAGGAGGAGACGGACGTCGATACACAGACTGATAGAGAAGAAGCCATGGAAGTGGACGGAGAGGATACTGGAGAGGAAGAGATGGATGTGGATATGTACGAGACAGAGGAAGAGATGGAGGTGGAAACGTAAGATTATATTGAAGAGATGGATATTGATCTAAAAGACAAGGAGGAAGACATGGTCTTGGGATGAAGACCGATGCCAGCAGCAGAACAGGCAGGTGCTCCCCACAGGCAGAGTGGGTCCCCTGCTGCCAGCCTGGGGCCGGGCTGGGCACTCCCTGCTCAGGGACACGCTAGCCCATGCACTGGATTCTGCTGGCCATCCCTGGCCTGGCCTGGGCTTGCTGTGGGCCACACAAGCCCTGTTCCAGTGCCTGGGCCACAGCCCCCAGCCAGGCTCCCTTCTGGCAGCAGAGTCCCACTGGGCCAGTGTCCCAGCCCGGCAGCACATGGAACACCCTTCCGTGCCTGACTGCACTGACCGTGCTACTTGTTTTTCCTTCCAGGACTTAGGGACATCACAGACACAGATGCCACCCTGCTGTACATACGTTTTACAGTTGTTGTGTTCAGGATAGAGGTTTTAGAGCTTGTTTAAGTTGTCTGTAAATACGTTTCATAGAGTTTTGTTAGATCTGTTCTCAGGTAAATAGGTTCTATAGTTTGTTGTTGTTGTTGTTGTTGTTGTTGTTGTTGTTGTTACCAATATTCTTACAGTGTAAATATGTGGTGTAGTTCATTCTTGTTCCTTTTCTTCTACAGATAAACAGTCTTTGATTTTCACACCCCAGTTCTCTTTGCATTTTCTTCAGGCACATTTGCAAAGCTGTGGGTTGTTTCGGGAACAATGTTTGCAGGACTCTAAAAAGAGTATCAAAACCGCTCTGCCACACTCTCAGCTGCTGCTGCTGCCCCAAAAAGCGCTGGCTGTCTTTGCTCACACAATCACAGTTGTGGTGGCATTTCTACCACACCACAGGACAGCGATGTTTTCCCTCTTCTCCTGGAAATACCTACAGCACTTGTGGGTAGCAAGGCAAACATGAGCCTCTTTTAGTGGCCCTTGAAACTGGACATGTGAAATGAGGTACACAAAGCCACAGGCCAGCTGAGCCTGGCATCTCTGAATGGGTCTTTACATTCTTCCCAGGAAGATGAATGGCAATCACTATTTTGGCAGGGAGGAAAGTGCATCAGCTAGCAATTTGCTGTAGAAAATGTGCTTTCTGCTCCTCTCACAGCCAAAACTCCTACCCATTTCTTGGAAGTCCTTCTTAGGTAAGGACCGTGTTCAACTGAGTGACAGTGAAGCCAAATGGCAATGCCGCAATCAATTGTCCTGTACACAATCTCCTTCATCCACGTGGAAGGTTACTCACGGGCACACAAGAGGACGGAAGAAACCCAAATGCATCGTTGGACATAATAAAGTCAGACGTGTTGAGGGCTGAAGAAATCTTGCAGAGATATGGAAAGCTGCCCTGAAAACCCAGTTCGGGGAGAGCCTGAGCTCTTTTGTGCTTCTAGGCCTGAAGATGCTCAGCACCTTTCCCAGATGCTCAGCAGGCAGTAGGATTGTGCCTGAATCTGGCTCTGGAAATGCCAGTGCCTCAACTGAGAGCTCTGGCAATGATTTCCATTGCATGGAGAGGGGCCACAGTCCTGCAAGAGTCTTTCAGCAGAGCAAACAGCAGCCTGGAGGGTGGGCAATGCTGCATCGGGACCACTGCATGCTCATCCTTCACCACAATGCAGAGCTGCCATGGATCACTTTTTCCATTTCTCCTGTTGGATATGTTTTGGAGAAGTTGTTCTAGGTGGCTTTGGATGGTGATCCAAGTAGGAAGCAGCCATTCGCCTGCTGTGATATCCTTACAACTAGTCCTAACTTCTCATTGCCTTTGGTTTGATTGGGGGTATTTTATCTGTTTGTTTGATTGGTTTCTTTGGGTTGGTTTCTTTGTGTTTTTCTCTGTTTTGCTTGGAGTTTCTTTTCCTTTTTTAGAAATGACCGGTGAAGTTGGCACAACCAAACTCCAGAAAACGTAAGCCAGGCTTGACTTTCCAGAAATTGCTTTTGGCTGGCTTTAGCTGCATTCCCCAGGATCACGATCAGCAGTAGATATTTGCAGGTTTTGCTCTGCATCCTCAGCCTGCCCAGATGTTGTTCAGTGTTTCAGCAGTGGAGAAGACGATGGATATTTTGCTAAACCTCCTTTCAAACAACAAAACTTGGGTTAGCACGACAGAAAAGAAGAAAAGAAAATCTTCGCCAGTTAGAACAGAGCCAGAGTCCCACCATTTCCCCCTCCACTTCTCTTTCTTTTCTACTTTTAGAGGTAAAGCTTCCATCTGCAAAAGCTTCCATCTCTCACTTCCTGATGTAGCCATTTGCTACCCTTTAGCCTTGACTACCACGCATCGGACTGCTGTCCGTGTGGGGCTGGGGATGCTCAGCCTGGAAAGAGAAGGGGGCTGGCGAGGCCTCCCTGCAGCTCTAGGAAAGATGGGCACAGAGAGGAGAAGCCTTTCAACTGCAGGAGTGAGCTTGAAGTTGGATCTAATGAAGCTGCTCTTTTCCACTCCGGCTGCTGGGGCACTGGCCCAGGCTGTGCACAGAGGCTGGGGATGCTCCATCCTTGGCAACATCCAAGGCCAGCTGGGAGCGGGGCTCTGAGCAACCTATTCTGGGCGAAGATTGCTCCGCTTGGAACAAGATGGTCTTTAGGGTCCCTTCCAAGCCCAAGCACCCAGGGATTCCGTCATTCATTCTACGGTCTCCGTTGTCCTCTTCAGCCTGGGCCTGAACTCCTGGTGGTGATGTCACAGTGCACGCTCCAGCTAGAACTTCCAGCATCCAGCAACGGCCACAACACAACCCTTGGCTCTTTGTGCCAGCACGCTCTTCATTCACCCTGCTCCAAGCCTACCCCTGTCACCTTGTTGCCACCTGCTCCCTGATTCCCCCAGCAGTCCCCAAAGCTCCCCATCGCTTGGATTTTGCTCTCCATCCCTGCAGGATGTGTGCATTTGTTCCAAAAGAGGTATGGTACTATTCCATGGAGGCGGACACCCTGCAGCTGCCTGGCTGGGCTGGAGCTCTGTGGGACAGGGTGGGAAAGGGACCCCACGCTGAAATTTTGCTACCTCTGCAGGCTGGCACAGACGGAGAGGAGGAGACGGACGTCGATACACAGACTGATAGAGAAGAAGCCATGGAAGTGGACGGAGAGGATACTGGAGAGGAAGAGATGGATGTGGATATGTACGAGACAGAGGAAGAGATGGAGGTGGAAACGTAAGATTATATTGAAGAGATGGATATTGATCTAAAAGA
This sequence comes from Cyanistes caeruleus, assembly GCF_971803275.1. Lineage (NCBI taxonomy): Eukaryota > Metazoa > Chordata > Aves > Passeriformes > Paridae > Cyanistes > Cyanistes caeruleus. The sequence continues at coordinate 145,129 of NW_028255972.1, forward strand.
CAAGGAGGAAGACATGGTCTTGGGATGAAGACCGATGCCAGCAGCAGAACAGGCAGGTGCTCCCCACAGGCAGAGTGGGTCCCCTGCTGCCAGCCTGGGGCCGGGCTGGGCACTCCCTGCTCAGGGACACGCTAGCCCATGCACTGGATTCTGCTGGCCATCCCTGGCCTGGCCTGGGCTTGCTGTGGGCCACACAAGCCCTGTTCCAGTGCCTGGGCCACAGCCCCCAGCCAGGCTCCCTTCTGGCAGCAGAGTCCCACTGGGCCAGTGTCCCAGCCCGGCAGCACATGGAACACCCTTCCGTGCCTGACTGCACTGACCGTGCTACTTGTTTTTCCTTCCAGGACTTAGGGACATCACAGACACAGATGCCACCCTGCTGTACATACGTTTTACAGTTGTTGTGTTCAGGATAGAGGTTTTAGAGCTTGTTTAAGTTGTCTGTAAATACGTTTCATAGAGTTTTGTTAGATCTGTTCTCAGGTAAATAGGTTCTATAGTTTGTTGTTGTTGTTGTTGTTGTTGTTGTTGTTGTTGTTACCAATATTCTTACAGTGTAAATATGTGGTGTAGTTCATTCTTGTTCCTTTTCTTCTACAGATAAACAGTCTTTGATTTTCACACCCCAGTTCTCTTTGCATTTTCTTCAGGCACATTTGCAAAGCTGTGGGTTGTTTCGGGAACAATGTTTGCAGGACTCTAAAAAGAGTATCAAAACCGCTCTGCCACACTCTCAGCTGCTGCTGCTGCCCCAAAAAGCGCTGGCTGTCTTTGCTCACACAATCACAGTTGTGGTGGCATTTCTACCACACCACAGGACAGCGATGTTTTCCCTCTTCTCCTGGAAATACCTACAGCACTTGTGGGTAGCAAGGCAAACATGAGCCTCTTTTAGTGGCCCTTGAAACTGGACATGTGAAATGAGGCACACAAAGCCACAGGCCAGCTGAACCTGGCATCTCTGAATGGGTCTTTACATTCTTCCCAGGAAGATGAATGGCAATCACTATTTTGGCAGGGAGGAAAGTGCATCAGCTAGCAATTTGCTGTAGAAAATGTGCTTTCTGCTCCTCTCACAGCCAAAACTCCTACCCATTTCTTGGAAGTCCTTCTTAGATAAGGACCGTGTTCAACTGAGTGACAGTGAAGCCAAATGGCAATGCCGCAATCAATTGTCCTGTACACAATCTCCTTCATCCACGTGGAAGGTTACTCACGGGCACACAAGAGGACGGAAGAAACCCAAATGCATCGTTGGACATAATAAAGTCAGACGTGTTGAGGGATGAAGAAATCTTGCAGAGATATGGAAAGCTGCCCTGAAAACCCAGTTTGGGGAGAGCCTGAGCTCTTTTGTGCTTCTAGGCCTGAAGATGCTCAGCACCTTTCCCAGATGCTCAGCAGGCAGTAGGATTGTGCCTGAATCTGGCTCTGGAAATGCCAGTGCCTCAACTGAGAGCTGTGGCAATGATTTCCATTGCATGGAGAGGGGCCACAGTCCTGCAAGAGTCTTTCAGCAGAGCAAACAGCAGCCTGGAGGGTGGGCAATGCTGCATCTGGACCACTGCATGCTCATCCTTCACCACAATGCAGAGCTGCCATGGATCACTTTTTCCATTTCTGCTGTTGGATATGTTTTGGAGAAGTTGTTCTAGGTGGCTTTGGATGGTGATCCAAGTAGGAAGCAGCCATTCGCCTGCTGTGATATCCTTACAACTAGTCCTAACTTCTCATTGCCTTTGGTTTGATTGGGGGTGTTTTATCTGTTTGTTTGATTGGTTTCTTTGGGTTGGTTTCTTTGTGTTTTTCTCTGTTTTGCCTGGAGTTTCTTTTCCTTTTTTAGAAATGACTGGTGAAGTTGGCACAACCAAACTCCAGAAAACGTAAAGCAGGCTTGACTTTCCAGAAATTGCTTTTGGCTGGCTTTAGCTGCATTCCCCAGGATCACGATCAGCAGTAGATATTTGCAGGTTTTGCTCTGCATCCTCAGCCTGCCCAGATGTTGTTCAGTGTTTCAGCAGTGGAGAAGACGATGGATATTTTGCTAAACCTCCTTTCAAACAACAAAACTTGGGTTAGCACGACAGAAAAGAAGAGAAGAAAATCTTCGCCAGTTAGAACAGAGCCAGAGTCCCACCATTTCCCCCTCCACTTTTCTTTCTTTTCTACATTTACAGGTAAAGCTTCCATCTCCAAAATCTTCCATCTCTCACTTCCTGATGTAGCCATTTGCTACCCTTTAGCCTTGACTGCCACGCATCGGACTGCTGTCCGTGTGGGGCTGGGGATGCTCAGCCTGGAAAGAGAAGGGGGCTGGCGAGGCCTCCCTGCAGCTCTAGGAAAGATGGGCACAGAGAGGAGAAGCCTTTCAACTGCAGGAGTGAGCTTGAAGTTGGATCTAATGAAGCTGCTCTTTTCCACTCCGGCTGCTGGGCCACTGGCCCAGGCTGTGCACAGAGGCTGGGGATGCTCCATCCTTGGCAACATCCAAGGCCAGCTGGGAGCGGGGCTCTGAGCAACCTATTCTGGGCGAAGATTGCTCCGCTTGGAACAAGATGGTCTTTAGGGTCCCTTCCAAGCCCAAGCACCCAGGGATTCCGTCATTCATTCTACGGTCTCCGTTGTCCTCTTCAGCCTGGGCCTGAACTCCTGGCGGTGATGTCACAGTGCACGCTCCAGCTAGAACTTCCAGCATCCAGCAACGGCCACAACACAACCCTTGGCTCTTTGTGCCAGCACGCTCTTCATTCACCCTGCTCCAAGCCTACCCCTGTCACCTTGTTGCCACCTGCTCCCTGATTCCCCCAGCAGTCCCCAAAGCTCCCCATCGCTTGGATTTTGCTCTCCATCCCTGCAGGATGTGTGCATTTGTTCCAAAAGAGGTATGGTACTATTCCATGGAGGCGGACACCCTGCAGCTGCCTGGCTGGGCTGGAGCTCTGTGGGACAGGGTGGGAAAGGGACCCCACGCTGAAATTTTGCTACCTCTGCAGGCTGGCACAGACGGAGAGGAGGAGACGGACGTCGATACACAGACTGATAGAGAAGAAGCCATGGAAGTGGACGGAGAGGATACTGGAGAGGAAGAGATGGATGTGGATATGTACGAGACAGAGGAAGAGATGGAGGTGGAAACGTAAGATTATATTGAAGAGATGGATATTGATCTAAAAGACAAGGAGGAAGACATGGTCTTGGGATGAAGACCGATGCCAGCAGCAGAACAGGCAGGTGCTCCCCACAGGCAGAGTGGGTCCCCTGCTGCCAGCCTGGGGCCGGGCTGGGCACTCCCTGCTCAGGGACATGCTAGCCCATGCACTGGATTCTGCTGGCCATCCCTGGCCTGGCCTGGGCTTGCTGTGGGCCACACAAGCCCTGTTCCAGTGCCTGGGCCACAGCCCCCAGCCAGGCTCCCTTCTGGCAGCAGAGTCCCACTGGGCCAGTGTCCCAGCCCGGCAGCACATGGAACACCCTTCCGTGCCTGACTGCACTGACCGTGCTACTTGTTTTTCCTTCCAGGACTTAGGGACATCACAGACACAGATGCCACCCTGCTGTACATACGTTTTACAGTTGTTGTGTTCAGGATAGAGGTTTTAGAGTTTGTTTAAGTTGTCTGTAAATACGTTTCATAGAGTCTTGTTAGATCTGTTCTCAGGTAAATAGGTTCTATAGTTTGTTGTTGTTGTTGTTGTTGTTGTTGTTGTTGTTGTTACCAATATTCTTACAGTGTAAATATGTGGTGTAGTTCATTCTTGTTCCTTTTCTTCTACAGATAAACAGTCTTTGATTTTCACACCCCAGTTCTCTTTGCATTTTCTTCAGGCACATTTGCAAAGCTGTGGGTTGTTTCGGGAACAATGTTTGCAGGACTCTAAAAAGAGTATCAAAACCGCTCTGCCACACTCTCAGCTGCTGCTGCTGCCCCAAAAAGCGCTGGCTGTCTTTGCTCACACAATCACAGTTGTGGTGGCATTTCTACCACACCACAGGACAGCGATGTTTTCCCTCTTCTCCTGGAAATACCTACAGCACTTGTGGGTAGCAAGGCAAACATGAGCCTCTTTTAGTGGCCCTTGAAACTGGACATGTGAAATGAGGCACACAAAGCCACAGGCCAGCTGAACCTGGCATCTCTGAATGGGTCTTTACATTCTTCCCAGGAAGATGAATGGCAATCACTATTTTGGCAGGGAGGAAAGTGCATCAGCTAGCAATTTGCTGTAGAAAATGTGCTTTCTGCTCCTCTCACAGCCAAAACTCCTACCCATTTCTTGGAAGTCCTTCTTAGATAAGGACCGTGTTCAACTGAGTGACAGTGAAGCCAAATGGCAATGCCGCAATCAATTGTCCTGTACACAATCTCCTTCATCCACGTGGAAGGTTACTCACGGGCACACAAGAGGACGGAAGAAACCCAAATGCATCGTTGGACATAATAAAATCAGACGTGTTGAGGGATGAAGAAATCTTGCAGAGATATGGAAAGCTGCCCTGAAAACCCAGTTCGGGGAGAGCCTGAGCTCTTTTGTGCTTCTAGGCCTGAAGATGCTCAGCACCTTTCCCAGATGCTCAGCAGGCAGTAGGATTGTGCCTGAATCTGGCTCTGGAAATGCCAGTGCCTCAACTGAGAGCTGTGGCAATGATTTCCATTGCATGGAGAGGGGCCACAGTCCTGCAAGAGTCTTTCAGCAGAGCAAACAGCAGCCTGGAGGGTGGGCAATGCTGCATCTGGACCACTGCATGCTCATCCTTCACCACAATGCAGAGCTGCCATGGATCACTTTTTCCATTTCTGCTGTTGGATATGTTTTGGAGAAGTTGTTCTAGGTGGCTTTGGATGGTGATCCAAGTAGGAAGCAGCCATTCGCCTGCTGTGATATCCTTACAACTAGTCCTAACTTCTCATTGCCTTTGGTTTGATTGGGGGTATTTTATCTGTTTGTTTGATTGGTTTCTTTGGGTTGGTTTCTTTGTGTTTTTCTCTCTTTTGCTTGGAGTTTCTTTTCCTTTTTTAGAAATGACCGGTGAAGTTGGCACAAGCAAACTCCAGAAAACGTAAGCCAGGCTTGACTTTCCAGAAATTGCTTTTGGCTGGCTTTAGCTGCATTCCCCAGGATCACGATCAGCAGTAGATATTTGCAGGTTTTGCTCTGCATCCTCAGCCTGCCCAGATGTTGTTCAGTGTTTCAGCAGTGGAGAAGACGATGGATATTTTGCTAAACCTCCTTTCAAACAACAAAACTTGGGTTAGCACGACAGAAAAGAAGAAAAGAAAATCTTCGCCAGTTAGAACAGAGCCAGAGTCCCACCATTTCCCCCTCCACTTCTCTTTCTTTTCTACTTTTAGAGGTAAAGCTTCCATCTGCAAAAGCTTCCATCTCTCACTTCCTGATGTAGCCATTTGCTACCCTTTAGCCTTGACTGCCACGCATCGGACTGCTGTCCGTGTGGGGCTGGGGATGCTCAGCCTGGAAAGAGAAGGGGGCTGGCGAGGCCTCCCTGCAGCTCTAGGAAAGATGGGCACAGAGAGGAGAAGCCTTTCAACTGCAGGAGTGAGCTTGAAGTTGGATCTAATGAAGCTGCTCTTTTCCACTCCGGCTGCTGGGCCACTGGCCCAGGCTGTGCACAGAGGCTGGGGATGCTCCATCCTTGGCAACATCCAAGGCCAGCTGGGAGCGGGGCTCTGAGCAACCTATTCTGGGCGAAGATTGCTCCGCTTGGAACAAGATGGTCTTTAGGGTCCCTTCCAAGCCCAAGCACCCAGGGATTCCGTCATTCATTCTACGGTCTCCGTTGTCCTCTTCAGCCTGGGCCTGAACTCCTGGCGGTGATGTCACAGTGCACGCTCCAGCTAGAACTTCCAGCATCCAGCAACGGCCACAACACAACCCTTGGCTCTTTGTGCCAGCACGCTCTTCATTCACCCTGCTCCAAGCCTACCCCTGTCACCTTGTTGCCACCTGCTCCCTGATTCCCCCAGCAGTCCCCAAAGCTCCCCATCGCTTGGATTTTGCTCTCCATCCCTGCAGGATGTGTGCATTTGTTCCAAAAGAGGTATGGTACTATTCCATGGAGGCGGACACCCTGCAGCTGCCTGGCTGGGCTGGAGCTCTGTGGGACAGGGTGGGAAAGGGACCCCACGCTGAAATTTTGCTACCTCTGCAGGCTGGCACAGACGGAGAGGAGGAGACGGACGTCGATACACAGACTGATAGAGAAGAAGCCATGGAAGTGGACGGAGAGGATACTGGAGAGGAAGAGATGGATGTGGATATGTACGAGACAGAGGAAGAGATGGAGGTGGAAACGTAAGATTATATTGAAGAGATGGATATTGATCTAAAAGACAAGGAGGAAGACATGGTCTTGGGATGAAGACCGATGCCAGCAGCAGAACAGGCAGGTGCTCCCCACAGGCAGAGTGGGTCCCCTGCTGCCAGCCTGGGGCCGGGCTGGGCACTCCCTGCTCAGGGACACGCTAGCCCATGCACTGCATTCTGCTGGCCATCCCTGGCCTGGCCTGGGCTTGCTGTGGGCCACACAAGCCCTGTTCCAGTGCCTGGGCCACAGCCCCCAGCCAGGCTCCCTTCTGGCAGCAGAGTCCCACTGGGCCAGTGTCCCAGCCCGGCAGCACATGGAACACCCTTCCGTGCCTGACTGCACTGACCGTGCTACTTGTTTTTCCTTCCAGGACTTAGGGACATCACAGACACAGATGCCACCCTGCTGTACATACGTTTTACAGTTGTTGTGTTCAGGATAGAGGTTTTAGAGTTTGTTTAAGTTGTCTGTAAATACGTTTCATAGAGTCTTGTTAGATCTGTTCTCAGGTAAATAGGTTCTATAGTTTGTTGTTGTTGTTGTTGTTGTTGTTGTTGTTGTTACCAATATTCTTACAGTGTAAATATGTGGTGTAGTTCATTCTTGTTCCTTTTCTTCTACAGATAAACAGTCTTTGATTTTCACACCCCAGTTCTCTTTGCATTTTCTTCGGGCACATTTGCAAAGCTGTGGCTTGTTTCGGGAACAATGTTTGCAGGACTCTAAAAAGAGTATCAAAACCGCTCTGCCACACTCTCAGCTGCTGCTGCTGCCCCAAAAAGCGCTGGCTGTCTTTGCTCACACAATCACAGTTGTGGTGGCATTTCTACCACACCACAGGACAGCGATGTTTTCCCTCTTCTCCTGGAAATACCTACAGCACTTGTGGGTAGCAAGGCAAACATGAGCCTCTTTTAGTGGCCCTTGAAACTGGACATGTGAAATGAGGTACACAAAGCCACAGGCCAGCTGAGCCTGGCATCTCTGAATGGGTCTTTACATTCTTCCCAGGAAGATGAATGGCAATCACTATTTTGGCAGGGAGGAAAGTGCATCAGCTAGCAATTTGCTGTAGAAAATGTGCTTTCTGCTCCTCTCACAGCCAAAACTCCTACCCATTTCTTGGAAGTCCTTCTTAGGTAAGGACCGTGTTCAACTGAGTGACAGTGAAGCCAAATGGCAATGCCGCAATCAATTGTCCTGTACACAATCTCCTTCATCCACGTGGAAGGTTACTCACGGGCACACAAGAGGACGGAAGAAACCCAAATGCATCGTTGGACATAATAAAGTCAGACGTGTTGAGGGATGAAGAAATCTTGCAGAGATATGGAAAGCTGCCCTGAAAACCCAGTTCGGGGAGAGCCTGAGCTCTTTTGTGCTTCTAGGCCTGAAGATGCTCAGCACCTTTCCCAGATGCTCAGCAGGCAGTAGGATTGTGCCTGAATCTGGCTCTGGAAATGCCAGTGCCTCAACTGAGAGCTGTGGCAATGATTTCCATTGCATGGAGAGGGGCCACAGTCCTGCAAGAGTCTTTCAGCAGAGCAAACAGCAGCCTGGAGGGTGGGCAATGCTGCATCGGGACCACTGCATGCTCATCCTTCACCACAATGCAGAGCTGCCATGGATCACTTTTTCCATTTCTCCTGTTGGATATGTTTTGGAGAAGTTGTTCTAGGTGGCTTTGGATGGTGATCCAAGTAGGAAGCAGCCATTCGCCTGCTGTGATATCCTTACAACTAGTCCTAACTTCTCATTGCCTTTGGTTTGATTGGGGGTATTTTATCTGTTTGTTTGATTGGTTTCTTTGGGTTGGTTTCTTTGTGTTTTTCTCTGTTTTGCTTGGAGTTTCTTTTCCTTTTTTAGAAATGACCGGTGAAGTTGGCACAACCAAACTCCAGAAAACGTAAGCCAGGCTTGACTTTCCAGAAATTGCTTTTGGCTGGCTTTAGCTGCATTCCCCAGGATCACGATCAGCAGTAGATATTTGCAGGTTTTGCTCTGCATCCTCAGCCTGCCCAGATGTTGTTCAGTGTTTCAGCAGTGGAGAAGACGATGGATATTTTGCTAAACCTCCTTTCAAACAACAAAACTTGGGTTAGCACGACAGAAAAGAAGAAAAGAAAATCTTCGCCAGTTAGAACAGAGCCAGAGTCCCACCATTTCCCCCTCCACTTCTCTTTCTTTTCTACTTTTAGAGGTAAAGCTTCCATCTGCAAAAGCTTCCATCTCTCACTTCCTGATGTAGCCATTTGCTACCCTTTAGCCTTGACTACCACGCATCGGACTGCTGTCCGTGTGGGGCTGGGGATGCTCAGCCTGGAAAGAGAAGGGGGCTGGCGAGGCCTCCCTGCAGCTCTAGGAAAGATGGGCACAGAGAGGAGAAGCCTTTCAACTGCAGGAGTGAGCTTGAAGTTGGATCTAATGAAGCTGCTCTTTTCCACTCCGGCTGCTGGGGCACTGGCCCAGGCTGTGCACAGAGGCTGGGGATGCTCCATCCTTGGCAACATCCAAGGCCAGCTGGGAGCGGGGCTCTGAGCAACCTATTCTGGGCGAAGATTGCTCCGCTTGGAACAAGATGGTCTTTAGGGTCCCTTCCAAGCCCAAGCACCCAGGGATTCCGTCATTCATTCTACGGTCTCCGTTGTCCTCTTCAGCCTGGGCCTGAACTCCTGGCGGTGATGTCACAGTGCACGCTCCAGCTAGAACTTCCAGCATCCAGCAACGGCCACAACACAACCCTTGGCTCTTTGTGCCAGCACGCTCTTCATTCACCCTGCTCCAAGCCTACCCCTGTCACCTTGTTGCCACCTGCTCCCTGATTCCCCCAGCAGTCCCCAAAGCTCCCCATCGCTTGGATTTTGCTCTCCATCCCTGCAGGATGTGTGCATTTGTTCCAAAAGAGGTATGGTACTATTCCATGGAGGCGGACACCCTGCAGCTGCCTGGCTGGGCTGGAGCTCTGTGGGACAGGGTGGGAAAGGGACCCCACGCTGAAATTTTGCTACCTCTGCAGGCTGGCACAGACGGAGAGGAGGAGACGGACGTCGATACACAGACTGATAGAGAAGAAGCCATGGAAGTGGACGGAGAGGATACTGGAGAGGAAGAGATGGATGTGGATATGTACGAGACAGAGGAAGAGATGGAGGTGGAAACGTAAGATTATATTGAAGAGATGGATATTGATCTAAAAGACAAGGAGGAAGACATGGTCTTGGGATGAAGACCGATGCCAGCAGCAGAACAGGCAGGTGCTCCCCACAGGCAGAGTGGGTCCCCTGCTGCCAGCCTGGGGCCGGGCTGGGCACTCCCTGCTCAGGGACACGCTAGCCCATGCACTGGATTCTGCTGGCCATCCCTGGCCTGGCCTGGGCTTGCTGTGGGCCACACAAGCCCTGTTCCAGTGCCTGGGCCACAGCCCCCAGCCAGGCTCCCTTCTGGCAGCAGAGTCCCACTGGGCCAGTGTCCCAGCCCGGCAGCACATGGAACACCCTTCCGTGCCTGACTGCACTGACCGTGCTACTTGTTTTTCCTTCCAGGACTTAGGGACATCACAGACACAGATGCCACCCTGCTGTACATACGTTTTACAGTTGTTGTGTTCAGGATAGAGGTTTTAGAGCTTGTTTAAGTTGTCTGTAAATACGTTTCATAGAGTTTTGTTAGATCTGTTCTCAGGTAAATAGGTTCTATAGTTTGTTGTTGTTGTTGTTGTTGTTGTTGTTGTTGTTGTTACCAATATTCTTACAGTGTAAATATGTGGTGTAGTTGATTCTTGTTCCTTTTCTTCTACAGATAAACAGTCTTTGATTTTCACACCCCAGTTCTCTTTGCATTTTCTTCAGGCACATTTGCAAAGCTGTGGGTTGTTTCGGGAACAATGTTTGCAGGACTCTAAAAAGAGTATCAAAACCGCTCTGCCACACTCTCAGCTGCTGCTGCTGCCCCAAAAAGCGCTGGCTGTCTTTGCTCACACAATCACAGTTGTGGTGGCATTTCTACCACACCACAGGACAGCGATGTTTTCCCTCTTCTCCTGGAAATACCTACAGCACTTGTGGGTAGCAAGGCAAACATGAGCCTCTTTTAGTGGCCCTTGAAACTGGACATGTGAAATGAGGTACACAAAGCCACAGGCCAGCTGAGCCTGGCATCTCTGAATGGGTCTTTACATTCTTCCCAGGAAGATGAATGGCAATCACTATTTTGGCAGGGAGGAAAGTGCATCAGCTAGCAATTTGCTGTAGAAAATGTGCTTTCTGCTCCTCTCACAGCCAAAACTCCTACCCATTTCTTGGAAGTCCTTCTTAGATAAGGACCGTGTTCAACTGAGTGACAGTGAAGCCAAATGGCAATGCCGCAATCAATTGTCCTGTACACAATCTCCTTCATCCACGTGGAAGGTTACTCACGGGCACACAAGAGGACGGAAGAAACCCAAATGCATCGTTGGACATAATAAAGTCAGACGTGTTGAGGGCTGAAGAAATCTTGCAGAGATATGGAAAGCTGCCCTGAAAACCCAGTTCGGGGAGAGCCTGAGCTCTTTTGTGCTTCTAGGCCTGAAGATGCTCAGCACCTTTCCCAGATGCTCAGCAGGCAGTAGGATTGTGCCTGAATCTGGCTCTGGAAATGCCAGTGCCTCAACTGAGAGCTGTGGCAATGATTTCCATTGCATGGAGAGGGGCCACAGTCCTGCAAGAGTCTTTCAGCAGAGCAAACAGCAGCCTGGAGGGTGGGCAATGCTGCATCTGGACCACTGCATGCTCATCCTTCACCACAATGCAGAGCTGCCATGGATCACTTTTTCCATTTCTCCTGTTGGATATGTTTTGGAGAAGTTGTTCTAGGTGGCTTTGGATGGTGATCCAAGTAGGAAGCAGCCATTCGCCTGCTGTGATATCCTTACAACTAGTCCTAACTTCTCATTGCCTTTGGTTTGATTGGGGGTATTTTATCTGTTTGTTTGATTGGTTTCTTTGGGTTGGTTTCTTTGTGTTTTTCTCTGTTTTGCTTGGAGTTTCTTTTCCTTTTTTAGAAATGACCGGTGAAGTTGGCACAAGCAAACTCCAGAAAACGTAAGCCAGGCTTGACTTTCCAGAAATTGCTTTTGGCTGGCTTTAGCTGCATTCCCCAGGATCACGATCAGCAGTAGATATTTGCAGGTTTTGCTCTGCATCCTCAGCCTGCCCAGATGTTGTTCAGTGTTTCAGCAGTGGAGAAGACGATGGATATTTTGCTAAACCTCCTTTCAAACAACAAAACTTGGGTTAGCACGACAGAAAAGAAGAAAAGAAAATCTTCGCCAGTTAGAACAGAGCCAGAGTCCCACCATTTCCCCCTCCACTTCTCTTTCTTTTCTACTTTTAGAGGTAAAGCTTCCATCTGCAAAAGCTTCCATCTCTCACTTCCTGATGTAGCCATTTGCTACCCTTTAGCCTTGACTACCACGCATCGGACTGCTGTCCGTGTGGGGCTGGGGATGCTCAGCCTGGAAAGAGAAGGGGGCTGGCGAGGCCTCCCTGCAGCTCTAGGAAAGATGGGCACAGAGAGGAGAAGCCTTTCAACTGCAGGAGTGAGCTTGAAGTTGGATCTGATGAATCTGCTCTTTTCCACTCCGGCTGCTGGGGCACTGGCCCAGGCTGTGCACAGAGGCTGGGGATGCTCCATCCTTGGCAACATCCAAGGCCAGCTGGGAGCGGGGCTCTGAGCAACCTATTCTGGGCGAAGATTGCTCCGCTTGGAACAAGATGGTCTTTAGGGTCCCTTCCAAGCCCAAGCACCCAGGGATTCCGTCATTCATTCTACGGTCTCCGTTGTCCTCTTCAGCCTGGGCCTGAACTCCTGGCGGTGATGTCACAGTGCACGCTCCAGCTAGAACTTCCAGCATCCAGCAACGGCCACAACACAACCCTTGGCTCTTTGTGCCAGCACGCTCTTCATTCACCCTGCTCCAAGCCTACCCCTGTCACCTTGTTGCCACCTGCTCCCTGATTCCCCCAGCAGTCCCCAAAGCTCCCCATCGCTTGGATTTTGCTCTCCATCCCTGCAGGATGTGTGCATTTGTTCCAAAAGAGGTATGGTACTATTCCATGGAGGCGGACACCCTGCAGCTGCCTGGCTGGGCTGGAGCTCTGTGGGACAGGGTGGGAAAGGGACCCCACGCTGAAATTTTGCTACCTCTGCAGGCTGGCACAGACGGAGAGGAGGAGACGGACGTCGATACACAGACTGATAGAGAAGAAGCCATGGAAGTGGACGGAGAGGATACTGGAGAGGAAGAGATGGATGTGGATATGTACGAGACAGAGGAAGAGATGGAGGTGGAAACGTAAGATTATATTGAAGAGATGGATATTGATCTAAAAGACAAGGAGGAAGACATGGTCTTGGGATGAAGACCGATGCCAGCAGCAGAACAGGCAGGTGCTCCCCACAGGCAGAGTGGGTCCCCTGCTGCCAGCCTGGGGCCGGGCTGGGCACTCCCTGCTCAGGGACACGCTAGCCCATGCACTGGATTCTGCTGGCCATCCCTGGCCTGGCCTGGGCTTGCTGTGGGCCACACAAGCCCTGTTCCAGTGCCTGGGCCACAGCCCCCAGCCAGGCTCCCTTCTGGCAGCAGAGTCCCACTGGGCCAGTGTCCCAGCCCGGCAGCACATGGAACACCCTTCCGTGCCTGACTGCACTGACCGTGCTACTTGTTTTTCCTTCCAGGACTTAGGGACATCACAGACACAGATGCCACCCTGCTGTACATACGTTTTACAGTTGTTGTGTTCAGGATAGAGGTTTTAGAGCTTGTTTAAGTTGTCTGTAAATACGTTTCATAGAGTTTTGTTAGATCTGTTCTCAGGTAAATAGGTTCTATAGTTTGTTGTTGTTGTTGTTGTTGTTGTTGTTACCAATATTCTTACAGTGTAAATATGTGGTGTAGTTCATTCTTGTTCCTTTTCTTCTACAGATAAACAGTCTTTGATTTTCACACCCCAGTTCTCTTTGCATTTTCTTCGGGCACATTTGCAAAGCTGTGGGTTGTTTCGGGAACAATGTTTGCAGGACTCTAAAAAGAGTATCAAAACCGCTCTGCCACACTCTCAGCTGCTGCTGCTGCCCCAAAAAGCGCTGGCTGTCTTTGCTCACACAATCACAGTTGTGGTGGCATTTCTACCACACCACAGGACAGCGATGTTTTCCCTCTTCTCCTGGAAATACCTACAGCACTTGTGGGTAGCAAGGCAAACATGAGCCTCTTTTAGTGGCCCTTGAAACTGGACATGTGAAATGAGGTACACAAAGCCACAGGCCAGCTGAGCCTGGCATCTCTGAATGGGTCTTTACATTCTTCCCAGGAAGATGAATGGCAATCACTATTTTGGCAGGGAGGAAAGTGCATCAGCTAGCAATTTGCTGTAGAAAATGTGCTTTCTGCTCCTCTCACAGCCAAAACTCCTACCCATTTCTTGGAAGTCCTTCTTAGATAAGGACCGTGTTCAACTGAGTGACAGTGAAGCCAAATGGCAATGCCGCAATCAATTGTCCTGTACACAATCTCCTTCATCCACGTGGAAGGTTACTCACGGGCACACAAGAGGACGGAAGAAACCCAAATGCATCGTTGGACATAATAAAGTCAGACGTGTTGAGGGCTGAAGAAATCTTGCAGAGATATGGAAAGCTGCCCTGAAAACCCAGTTCGGGGAGAGCCTGAGCTCTTTTGTGCTTCTAGGCCTGAAGATGCTCAGCACCTTTCCCAGATGCTCAGCAGGCAGTAGGATTGTGCCTGAATCTGGCTCTGGAAATGCCAGTGCCTCAACTGAGAGCTGTGGCAATGATTTCCATTGCATGGAGAGGGGCCACAGTCCTGCAAGAGTCTTTCAGCAGAGCAAACAGCAGCCTGGAGGGTGGGCAATGCTGCATCTGGACCACTGCATGCTCATCCTTCACCACAATGCAGAGCTGCCATGGATCACTTTTTCCATTTCTCCTGTTGGATATGTTTTGGAGAAGTTGTTCTAGGTGGCTTTGGATGGTGATCCAAGTAGGAAGCAGCCATTCGCCTGCTGTGATATCCTTACAACTAGTCCTAAATTCTCATTGCCTTTGGTTTGATTGGGGGTATTTTATCTGTTTGTTTGATTGGTTTCTTTGGGTTGGTTTCTTTGTGTTTTTCTCTGTTTTGCTTGGAGTTTCTTTTCCTTTTTTAGAAATGACCGGTGAAGTTGGCACAACCAAACTCCAGAAAACGTAAGCCAGGCTTGACTTTCCAGAAATTGCTTTTGGCTGGCTTTAGCTGCATTCCCCAGGATCACGATCAGCAGTAGATATTTGCAGGTTTTGCTCTGCATCCTCAGCCTGCCCAGATGTTGTTCAGTGTTTCAGCAGTGGAGAAGACGATGGATATTTTGCTAAACCTCCTTTCAAACAACAAAACTTGGGTTAGCACGACAGAAAAGAAGAAAAGAAAATCTTCGCCAGTTAGAACAGAGCCAGAGTCCCACCATTTCCCCCTCCACTTCTCTTTCTTTTCTACTTTTAGAGGTAAAGCTTCCATCTGCAAAAGCTTCCATCTCTCACTTCCTGATGTAGCCATTTGCTACCCTTTAGCCTTGACTACCACGCATCGGACTGCTGTCCGTGTGGGGCTGGGGATGCTCAGCCTGGAAAGAGAAGGGGGCTGGCGAGGCCTCCCTGCAGCTCTAGGAAAGATGGGCACAGAGAGGAGAAGCCTTTCAACTGCAGGAGTGAGCTTGAAGTTGGATCTAATGAAGCTGCTCTTTTCCACTCCGGCTGCTGGGGCACTGGCCCAGGCTGTGCACAGAGGCTGGGGATGCTCCATCCTTGGCAACATCCAAGGCCAGCTGGGAGCGGGGCTCTGAGCAACCTATTCTGGGCGAAGATTGCTCCGCTTGGAACAAGATGGTCTTTAGGGTCCCTTCCAAGCCCAAGCACCCAGGGATTCCGTCATTCATTCTACGGTCTCCGTTGTCCTCTTCAGCCTGGGCCTGAACTCCTGGCGGTGATGTCACAGTGCACGCTCCAGCTAGAACTTCCAGCATCCAGCAACGGCCACAACACAACCCTTGGCTCTTTGTGCCAGCACGCTCTTCATTCACCCTGCTCCAAGCCTACCCCTGTCACCTTGTTGCCACCTGCTCCCTGATTCCCCCAGCAGTCCCCAAAGCTCCCCATCGCTTGGATTTTGCTCTCCATCCCTGCAGGATGTGTGCATTTGTTCCAAAAGAGGTATGGTACTATTCCATGGAGGCGGACACCCTGCAGCTGCCTGGCTGGGCTGGAGCTCTGTGGGACAGGGTGGGAAAGGGACCCCACGCTGAAATTTTGCTACCTCTGCAGGCTGGCACAGACGGAGAGGAGGAGACGGACGTCGATACACAGACTGATAGAGAAGAAGCCATGGAAGTGGACGGAGAGGATACTGGAGAGCAAGAGATGGATGTGGATATGTACGAGACAGAGGAAGAGATGGAGGTGGAAACGTAAGATTATATTGAAGAGATGGATATTGATCTAAAAGACAAGGAGGAAGACATGGTCTTGGGATGAAGACCGATGCCAGCAGCAGAACAGGCAGGTGCTCCCCACAGGCAGAGTAGGTCCCCTGCTGCCAGCCTGGGGCCGGGCTGGGCACTCCCTGCTCAGGGACACGCTAGCCCATGCACTGGATTCTGCTGGCCATCCCTGGCCTGGCCTGGGCTTGCTGTGGGCCACACAAGCCCTGTTCCAGTGCCTGGGCCACAGCCCCCAGCCAGGCTCCCTTCTGGCAGCAGAGTCCCACTGGGCCAGTGTCCCAGCCCGGCAGCACATGGAACACCCTTCCGTGCCTGACTGCACTGACTGTGCTACTTGTTTTTCCTTCCAGGACTTAGGGACATCACAGACACAGATGCCACCCTGCTGTACATATGTTTTACAGTTGTTGTGTTCAGGATAGAGGTTTTAGAGTTTGTTTAAGTTGTCTGTAAATACGTTTCATAGAGTTTTGTTAGATATGTTCTCAGGTAAATAGGTTCTATAGTTTGTTGTTGTTGTTGTGGTTGTTGTTGTTGTTACCAATATTCTTACAGTGTAAATATGTGGTGTAGTTCATTCTTGTTCCTTTTCTTCTACAGATAAACAGTCTTTGATTTTCACACCCCAGTTCTCTTTGCATTTTCTTCGGGCACATTTGCAAAGCTGTGGGTTGTTTTGGGAACAATGCTTGCAGGACTCTAAAAAGAGTATCAAAACCGCTCTGCCACACTCTCAGCTGCTGCTGCTGCCCCAAAAAGCACTGGCTGGCTTTGCTCACACAATCACAGTTGTGGTGGCATTTCTACCACACCACAGGACAGCGATGTTTTCCCTCTTCTCCTGGAAATACCTACAGCACTTGTGGGTAGCAAGGCAAACATGAGCCTCTTTTAGTGGCCCTTGAAACTGGACATGTGAAATGAGGTACACAAAGCCACAGGCCAGCTGAGCCTGGCATCTCTGAATGGGTCTTTACATTCTTCCCAGGAAGATGAATGGCAATCACTATTTTGGCAGGGAGGAAAGTGCATCAGCTAGCAATTTGCTGTAGAAAATGTGCTTTCTGCTCCTCTCACAGCCAAAACTCCTACCCATTTCTTGGAAGTCCTTCTTAGATAAGGACCGTGTTCAACTGAGTGACAGTGAAGCCAAATGGCAATGCCGCAATCAATTGTCCTGTACACAATCTCCTTCATCCACGTGGAAGGTTACTCACGGGCACACAAGAGGACGGAAGAAGCCCAAATGCATCGTTGGACATAATAAAGTCAGACGTGTTGAGGGCTGAAGAAATCTTGCAGAGATATGGAAAGCTGCCCTGAAAACCCAGTTCGGGGAGAGCCTGAGCTCTTTTGTGCTTCTAGGCCTGAAGATGCTCAGCACCTTTCCCAGATGCTCAGCAGGCAGTAGGATTGTGCCTGAATCTGGCTCTGGAAATGCCAGTGCCTCAACTGAGAGCTGTGGCAATGATTTCCATTGCATGGAGAGGGGCCACAGTCCTGCAAGAGTCTTTCAGCAGAGCAAACAGCAGCCTGGAGGGTGGGCAATGCTGCATCTGGACCACTGCATGCTCATCCTTCACCACAATGCAGAGCTGCCATGGATCACTTTTTCCATTTCTGCTGTTGGATATGTTTTGGAGAAGTTGTTCTAGGTGGCTTTGGATGGTGATCCAAGTAGGAAGCAGCCATTCGCCTGCTGTGATATCCTTACAACTAGTCCTAACTTCTCATTGCCTTTGGTTTGATTGGGGGTGTTTTATCTGTTTGTTTGATTGGTTTCTTTGGGTTGGTTTCTTTGTGTTTTTCTCTGTTTTGCTTGGAGTTTCTTTTCCTTTTTTAGAAATGACTGGTGAAGTTGGCACAACCAAACTCCAGAAAACGTAAGCCAGGCTTGACTTTCCAGAAATTGCTTTTGGCTGGCTTTAGCTGCATTCCCCAGGATCACGATCAGCAGTAGATATTTGCAGGTTTTGCTCTGCATCCTCAGCCTGCCCAGATGTTGTTCAGTGTTTCAGCAGTGGAGAAGACGATGGATATTTTGCTAAACCTCTTTTCAAACAACAAAACTTGGGTTAGCACGACAGAAAAGAAGAGAAGAAAATCTTCGCCAGTTAGAACAGAGCCAGAGTCCCACCATTTCCCCCTCCACTTTTCTTTCTTTTCTACATTTACAGGTAAAGCTTCCATCTGCAAAAGCTTCCATCTCTCACTTCCTGATGTAGCCATTTGCTACCCTTTAGCCTTGACTGCCACGCATCGGACTGCTGTCCGTGTGGGGCTGGGGATGCTCAGCCTGGAAAGAGAAGGGGGCTGGCGAGGCCTCCCTGCAGCTCTAGGAAAGATGGGCACAGAGAGGAGAAGCCTTTCAACTGCAGGAGTGAGCTTGAAGTTGGATCTAATGAAGCTGCTCTTTTCCACTCCGGCTGCTGGGCCACTGGCCCAGGCTGTGCACAGAGGCTGGGGATGCTCCATCCTTGGCAACATCCAAGGCCAGCTGGGAGCGGGGCTCTGAGCAACCTATTCTGGGCGAAGATTGCTCCGCTTGGAACAAGATGGTCTTTAGGGTCCCTTCCAAGCCCAAGCACCCAGGGATTCCGTCATTCATTCTACGGTCTCCGTTGTCCTCTTCAGCCTGGGCCTGAACTCCTGGCGGTGATGTCACAGTGCACGCTCCAGCTAGAACTTCCAGCATCCAGCAACGGCCACAACACAACCCTTGGCTCTTTGTGCCAGCACGCTCTTCATTCACCCTGCTCCAAGCCTACCCCTGTCACCTTGTTGCCACCTGCTCCCTGATTCCCCCAGCAGTCCCCAAAGCTCCCCATCGCTTGGATTTTGCTCTCCATCCCTGCAGGATGTGTGCATTTGTTCCAAAAGAGGTATGGTACTATTCCATGGAGGCGGACACCCTGCAGCTGCCTGGCTGGGCTGGAGCTCTGTGGGACAGGGTGGGAAAGGGACCCCACGCTGAAATTTTGCTACCTCTGCAGGCTGGCACAGACGGAGAGGAGGAGACGGACGTCGATACACAGACTGATAGAGAAGAAGCCATGGAAGTGGACGGAGAGGATACTGGAGAGGAAGAGATGGATGTGGATATGTACGAGACAGAGGAAGAGATGGAGGTGGAAACGTAAGATTATATTGAAGAGATGGATATTGATCTAAAAGACAAGGAGGAAGACATGGTCTTGGGATGAAGACCGATGCCAGCAGCAGAACAGGCAGGTGCTCCCCACAGGCAGAGTGGGTCCCCTGCTGCCAGCCTGGGGCCGGGCTGGGCACTCCCTGCTCAGGGACACGCTAGCCCATGCACTGGATTCTGCTGGCCATCCCTGGCCTGGCCTGGGCTTGCTGTGGGCCACACAAGCCCTGTTCCAGTGCCTGGGCCACAGCCCCCAGCCAGGCTCCCTTCTGGCAGCAGAGTCCCACTGGGCCAGTGTCCCAGCCCGGCAGCACATGGAACACCCTTCCGTGCCTGACTGCACTGACCGTGCTACTTGTTTTTCCTTCCAGGACTTAGGGACATCACAGACACAGATGCCACCCTGCTGTACATACGTTTTACAGTTGTTGTGTTCAGGATAGAGGTTTTAGAGCTTGTTTAAGTTGTCTGTAAATACGTTTCATAGAGTTTTGTTAGATCTGTTCTCAGGTTAATAGGTTCTATAGTTTGTTGTTGTTGTTGTTGTTGTTGTTGTTGTTGTTGTTACCAATATTCTTACAGTGTAAATATGTGGTGTAGTTGATTCTTGTTCCTTTTCTTCTACAGATAAACAGTCTTTGATTTTCACACCCCAGTTCTCTTTGCATTTTCTTCAGGCACATTTGCAAAGCTGTGGGTTGTTTCGGGAACAATGTTTGCAGGACTCTAAAAAGAGTATCAAAACCGCTCTGCCACACTCTCAGCTGCTGCTGCTGCCCCAAAAAGCGCTGGCTGTCTTTGCTCACACAATCACAGTTGTGGTGGCATTTCTACCACACCACAGGACAGCGATGTTTTCCCTCTTCTCCTGGAAATACCTACAGCACTTGTGGGTAGCAAGGCAAACATGAGCCTCTTTTAGTGGCCCTTGAAACTGGACATGTGAAATGAGGTACACAAAGCCACAGGCCAGCTGAGCCTGGCATCTCTGAATGGGTCTTTACATTCTTCCCAGGAAGATGAATGGCAATCACTATTTTGGCAGGGAGGAAAGTGCATCAGCTAGCAATTTGCTGTAGAAAATGTGCTTTCTGCTCCTCTCACAGCCAAAACTCCTACCCATTTCTTGGAAGTCCTTCTTAGATAAGGACCGTGTTCAACTGAGTGACAGTGAAGCCAAATGGCAATGCCGCAATCAATTGTCCTGTACACAATCTCCTTCATCCACGTGGAAGGTTACTCACGGGCACACAAGAGGACGGAAGAAACCCAAATGCATCGTTGGACATAATAAAGTCAGACGTGTTGAGGGCTGAAGAAATCTTGCAGAGATATGGAAAGCTGCCCTGAAAACCCAGTTCGGGGAGAGCCTGAGCTCTTTTGTGCTTCTAGGCCTGAAGATGCTCAGCACCTTTCCCAGATGCTCAGCAGGCAGTAGGATTGTGCCTGAATCTGGCTCTGGAAATGCCAGTGCCTCAACTGAGAGCTGTGGCAATGATTTCCATTGCATGGAGAGGGGCCACAGTCCTGCAAGAGTCTTTCAGCAGAGCAAACAGCAGCCTGGAGGGTGGGCAATGCTGCATCTGGACCACTGCATGCTCATCCTTCACCACAATGCAGAGCTGCCATGGATCACTTTTTCCATTTCTCCTGTTGGATATGTTTTGGAGAAGTTGTTCTAGGTGGCTTTGGATGGTGATCCAAGTAGGAAGCAGCCATTCGCCTGCTGTGATATCCTTACAACTAGTCCTAACTTCTCATTGCCTTTGGTTTGATTGGGGGTATTTTATCTGTTTGTTTGATTGGTTTCTTTGGGTTGGTTTCTTTGTGTTTTTCTCTGTTTTGCTTGGAGTTTCTTTTCCTTTTTTAGAAATGACCGGTGAAGTTGGCACAAGCAAACTCCAGAAAACGTAAGCCAGGCTTGACTTTCCAGAAATTGCTTTTGGCTGGCTTTAGCTGCATTCCCCAGGATCACGATCAGCAGTAGATATTTGCAGGTTTTGCTCTGCATCCTCAGCCTGCCCAGATGTTGTTCAGTGTTTCAGCAGTGGAGAAGACGATGGATATTTTGCTAAACCTCCTTTCAAACAACAAAACTTGGGTTAGCACGACAGAAAAGAAGAAAAGAAAATCTTCGCCAGTTAGAACAGAGCCAGAGTCCCACCATTTCCCCCTCCACTTCTCTTTCTTTTCTACTTTTAGAGGTAAAGCTTCCATCTGCAAAAGCTTCCATCTCTCACTTCCTGATGTAGCCATTTGCTACCCTTTAGCCTTGACTACCACGCATCGGACTGCTGTCCGTGTGGGGCTGGGGATGCTCAGCCTGGAAAGAGAAGGGGGCTGGCGAGGCCTCCCTGCAGCTCTAGGAAAGATGGGCACAGAGAGGAGAAGCCTTTCAACTGCAGGAGTGAGCTTGAAGTTGGATCTGATGAATCTGCTCTTTTCCACTCCGGCTGCTGGGGCACTGGCCCAGGCTGTGCACAGAGGCTGGGGATGCTCCATCCTTGGCAACATCCAAGGCCAGCTGGGAGCGGGGCTCTGAGCAACCTATTCTGGGCGAAGATTGCTCCGCTTGGAACAAGATGGTCTTTAGGGTCCCTTCCAAGCCCAAGCACCCAGGGATTCCGTCATTCATTCTACGGTCTCCGTTGTCCTCTTCAGCCTGGGCCTGAACTCCTGGCGGTGATGTCACAGTGCACGCTCCAGCTAGAACTTCCAGCATCCAGCAACGGCCACAACACAACCCTTGGCTCTTTGTGCCAGCACGCTCTTCATTCACCCTGCTCCAAGCCTACCCCTGTCACCTTGTTGCCACCTGCTCCCTGATTCCCCCAGCAGTCCCCAAAGCTCCCCATCGCTTGGATTTTGCTCTCCATCCCTGCAGGATGTGTGCATTTGTTCCAAAAGAGGTATGGTACTATTCCATGGAGGCGGACACCCTGCAGCTGCCTGGCTGGGCTGGAGCTCTGTGGGACAGGGTGGGAAAGGGACCCCACGCTGAAATTTTGCTACCTCTGCAGGCTGGCACAGACGGAGAGGAGGAGACGGACGTCGATACACAGACTGATAGAGAAGAAGCCATGGAAGTGGACGGAGAGGATACTGGAGAGGAAGAGATGGATGTGGATATGTACGAGACAGAGGAAGAGATGGAGGTGGAAACGTAAGATTATATTGAAGAGATGGATATTGATCTAAAAGACAAGGAGGAAGACATGGTCTTGGGATGAAGACCGATGCCAGCAGCAGAACAGGCAGGTGCTCCCCACAGGCAGAGTGGGTCCCCTGCTGCCAGCCTGGGGCCGGGCTGGGCACTCCCTGCTCAGGGACACGCTAGCCCATGCACTGGATTCTGCTGGCCATCCCTGGCCTGGCCTGGGCTTGCTGTGGGCCACACAAGCCCTGTTCCAGTGCCTGGGCCACAGCCCCCAGCCAGGCTCCCTTCTGGCAGCAGAGTCCCACTGGGCCAGTGTCCCAGCCCGGCAGCACATGGAACACCCTTCCGTGCCTGACTGCACTGACCGTGCTACTTGTTTTTCCTTCCAGGACTTAGGGACATCACAGACACAGATGCCACCCTGCTGTACATACGTTTTACAGTTGTTGTGTTCAGGATAGAGGTTTTAGAGCTTGTTTAAGTTGTCTGTAAATACGTTTCATAGAGTTTTGTTAGATCTGTTCTCAGGTAAATAGGTTCTATAGTTTGTTGTTGTTGTTGTTGTTGTTGTTGTTACCAATATTCTTACAGTGTAAATATGTGGTGTAGTTCATTCTTGTTCCTTTTCTTCTACAGATAAACAGTCTTTGATTTTCACACCCCAGTTCTCTTTGCATTTTCTTCGGGCACATTTGCAAAGCTGTGGGTTGTTTCGGGAACAATGTTTGCAGGACTCTAAAAAGAGTATCAAAACCGCTCTGCCACACTCTCAGCTGCTGCTGCTGCCCCAAAAAGCGCTGGCTGTCTTTGCTCACACAATCACAGTTGTGGTGGCATTTCTACCACACCACAGGACAGCGATGTTTTCCCTCTTCTCCTGGAAATACCTACAGCACTTGTGGGTAGCAAGGCAAACATGAGCCTCTTTTAGTGGCCCTTGAAACTGGACATGTGAAATGAGGTACACAAAGCCACAGGCCAGCTGAGCCTGGCATCTCTGAATGGGTCTTTACATTCTTCCCAGGAAGATGAATGGCAATCACTATTTTGGCAGGGAGGAAAGTGCATCAGCTAGCAATTTGCTGTAGAAAATGTGCTTTCTGCTCCTCTCACAGCCAAAACTCCTACCCATTTCTTGGAAGTCCTTCTTAGATAAGGACCGTGTTCAACTGAGTGACAGTGAAGCCAAATGGCAATGCCGCAATCAATTGTCCTGTACACAATCTCCTTCATCCACGTGGAAGGTTACTCACGGGCACACAAGAGGACGGAAGAAACCCAAATGCATCGTTGGACATAATAAAGTCAGACGTGTTGAGGGCTGAAGAAATCTTGCAGAGATATGGAAAGCTGCCCTGAAAACCCAGTTCGGGGAGAGCCTGAGCTCTTTTGTGCTTCTAGGCCTGAAGATGCTCAGCACCTTTCCCAGATGCTCAGCAGGCAGTAGGATTGTGCCTGAATCTGGCTCTGGAAATGCCAGTGCCTCAACTGAGAGCTGTGGCAATGATTTCCATTGCATGGAGAGGGGCCACAGTCCTGCAAGAGTCTTTCAGCAGAGCAAACAGCAGCCTGGAGGGTGGGCAATGCTGCATCTGGACCACTGCATGCTCATCCTTCACCACAATGCAGAGCTGCCATGGATCACTTTTTCCATTTCTCCTGTTGGATATGTTTTGGAGAAGTTGTTCTAGGTGGCTTTGGATGGTGATCCAAGTAGGAAGCAGCCATTCGCCTGCTGTGATATCCTTACAACTAGTCCTAAATTCTCATTGCCTTTGGTTTGATTGGGGGTATTTTATCTGTTTGTTTGATTGGTTTCTTTGGGTTGGTTTCTTTGTGTTTTTCTCTGTTTTGCTTGGAGTTTCTTTTCCTTTTTTAGAAATGACCGGTGAAGTTGGCACAACCAAACTCCAGAAAACGTAAGCCAGGCTTGACTTTCCAGAAATTGCTTTTGGCTGGCTTTAGCTGCATTCCCCAGGATCACGATCAGCAGTAGATATTTGCAGGTTTTGCTCTGCATCCTCAGCCTGCCCAGATGTTGTTCAGTGTTTCAGCAGTGGAGAAGACGATGGATATTTTGCTAAACCTCCTTTCAAACAACAAAACTTGGGTTAGCACGACAGAAAAGAAGAAAAGAAAATCTTCGCCAGTTAGAACAGAGCCAGAGTCCCACCATTTCCCCCTCCACTTCTCTTTCTTTTCTACTTTTAGAGGTAAAGCTTCCATCTGCAAAAGCTTCCATCTCTCACTTCCTGATGTAGCCATTTGCTACCCTTTAGCCTTGACTACCACGCATCGGACTGCTGTCCGTGTGGGGCTGGG
This sequence comes from Cyanistes caeruleus, assembly GCF_971803275.1. NCBI lineage: Eukaryota > Metazoa > Chordata > Aves > Passeriformes > Paridae > Cyanistes > Cyanistes caeruleus. The sequence continues at coordinate 169,613 of NW_028255972.1, forward strand.
GATGCTCAGCCTGGAAAGAGAAGGGGGCTGGCGAGGCCTCCCTGCAGCTCTAGGAAAGATGGGCACAGAGAGGAGAAGCCTTTCAACTGCAGGAGTGAGCTTGAAGTTGGATCTAATGAAGCTGCTCTTTTCCACTCCGGCTGCTGGGGCACTGGCCCAGGCTGTGCACAGAGGCTGGGGATGCTCCATCCTTGGCAACATCCAAGGCCAGCTGGGAGCGGGGCTCTGAGCAACCTATTCTGGGCGAAGATTGCTCCGCTTGGAACAAGATGGTCTTTAGGGTCCCTTCCAAGCCCAAGCACCCAGGGATTCCGTCATTCATTCTACGGTCTCCGTTGTCCTCTTCAGCCTGGGCCTGAACTCCTGGCGGTGATGTCACAGTGCACGCTCCAGCTAGAACTTCCAGCATCCAGCAACGGCCACAACACAACCCTTGGCTCTTTGTGCCAGCACGCTCTTCATTCACCCTGCTCCAAGCCTACCCCTGTCACCTTGTTGCCACCTGCTCCCTGATTCCCCCAGCAGTCCCCAAAGCTCCCCATCGCTTGGATTTTGCTCTCCATCCCTGCAGGATGTGTGCATTTGTTCCAAAAGAGGTATGGTACTATTCCATGGAGGCGGACACCCTGCAGCTGCCTGGCTGGGCTGGAGCTCTGTGGGACAGGGTGGGAAAGGGACCCCACGCTGAAATTTTGCTACCTCTGCAGGCTGGCACAGACGGAGAGGAGGAGACGGACGTCGATACACAGACTGATAGAGAAGAAGCCATGGAAGTGGACGGAGAGGATACTGGAGAGCAAGAGATGGATGTGGATATGTACGAGACAGAGGAAGAGATGGAGGTGGAAACGTAAGATTATATTGAAGAGATGGATATTGATCTAAAAGACAAGGAGGAAGACATGGTCTTGGGATGAAGACCGATGCCAGCAGCAGAACAGGCAGGTGCTCCCCACAGGCAGAGTAGGTCCCCTGCTGCCAGCCTGGGGCCGGGCTGGGCACTCCCTGCTCAGGGACACGCTAGCCCATGCACTGGATTCTGCTGGCCATCCCTGGCCTGGCCTGGGCTTGCTGTGGGCCACACAAGCCCTGTTCCAGTGCCTGGGCCACAGCCCCCAGCCAGGCTCCCTTCTGGCAGCAGAGTCCCACTGGGCCAGTGTCCCAGCCCGGCAGCACATGGAACACCCTTCCGTGCCTGACTGCACTGACTGTGCTACTTGTTTTTCCTTCCAGGACTTAGGGACATCACAGACACAGATGCCACCCTGCTGTACATATGTTTTACAGTTGTTGTGTTCAGGATAGAGGTTTTAGAGTTTGTTTAAGTTGTCTGTAAATACGTTTCATAGAGTTTTGTTAGATATGTTCTCAGGTAAATAGGTTCTATAGTTTGTTGTTGTTGTTGTGGTTGTTGTTGTTGTTACCAATATTCTTACAGTGTAAATATGTGGTGTAGTTCATTCTTGTTCCTTTTCTTCTACAGATAAACAGTCTTTGATTTTCACACCCCAGTTCTCTTTGCATTTTCTTCGGGCACATTTGCAAAGCTGTGGGTTGTTTTGGGAACAATGCTTGCAGGACTCTAAAAAGAGTATCAAAACCGCTCTGCCACACTCTCAGCTGCTGCTGCTGCCCCAAAAAGCACTGGCTGGCTTTGCTCACACAATCACAGTTGTGGTGGCATTTCTACCACACCACAGGACAGCGATGTTTTCCCTCTTCTCCTGGAAATACCTACAGCACTTGTGGGTAGCAAGGCAAACATGAGCCTCTTTTAGTGGCCCTTGAAACTGGACATGTGAAATGAGGTACACAAAGCCACAGGCCAGCTGAGCCTGGCATCTCTGAATGGGTCTTTACATTCTTCCCAGGAAGATGAATGGCAATCACTATTTTGGCAGGGAGGAAAGTGCATCAGCTAGCAATTTGCTGTAGAAAATGTGCTTTCTGCTCCTCTCACAGCCAAAACTCCTACCCATTTCTTGGAAGTCCTTCTTAGATAAGGACCGTGTTCAACTGAGTGACAGTGAAGCCAAATGGCAATGCCGCAATCAATTGTCCTGTACACAATCTCCTTCATCCACGTGGAAGGTTACTCACGGGCACACAAGAGGACGGAAGAAGCCCAAATGCATCGTTGGACATAATAAAGTCAGACGTGTTGAGGGCTGAAGAAATCTTGCAGAGATATGGAAAGCTGCCCTGAAAACCCAGTTCGGGGAGAGCCTGAGCTCTTTTGTGCTTCTAGGCCTGAAGATGCTCAGCACCTTTCCCAGATGCTCAGCAGGCAGTAGGATTGTGCCTGAATCTGGCTCTGGAAATGCCAGTGCCTCAACTGAGAGCTGTGGCAATGATTTCCATTGCATGGAGAGGGGCCACAGTCCTGCAAGAGTCTTTCAGCAGAGCAAACAGCAGCCTGGAGGGTGGGCAATGCTGCATCGGGACCACTGCATGCTCATCCTTCACCACAATGCAGAGCTGCCATGGATCACTTTTTCCATTTCTGCTGTTGGATATGTTTTGGAGAAGTTGTTCTAGGTGGCTTTGGATGGTGATCCAAGTAGGAAGCAGCCATTCGCCTGCTGTGATATCCTTACAACTAGTCCTAACTTCTCATTGCCTTTGGTTTGATTGGGGGTGTTTTATCTGTTTGTTTGATTGGTTTCTTTGGGTTGGTTTCTTTGTGTTTTTCTCTGTTTTGCTTGGAGTTTCTTTTCCTTTTTTAGAAATGACTGGTGAAGTTGGCACAACCAAACTCCAGAAAACGTAAGCCAGGCTTGACTTTCCAGAAATTGCTTTTGGCTGGCTTTAGCTGCATTCCCCAGGATCACGATCAGCAGTAGATATTTGCAGGTTTTGCTCTGCATCCTCAGCCTGCCCAGATGTTGTTCAGTGTTTCAGCAGTGGAGAAGACGATGGATATTTTGCTAAACCTCTTTTCAAACAACAAAACTTGGGTTAGCACGACAGAAAAGAAGAGAAGAAAATCTTCGCCAGTTAGAACAGAGCCAGAGTCCCACCATTTCCCCCTCCACTTTTCTTTCTTTTCTACATTTACAGGTAAAGCTTCCATCTGCAAAAGCTTCCATCTCTCACTTCCTGATGTAGCCATTTGCTACCCTTTAGCCTTGACTGCCACGCATCGGACTGCTGTCCGTGTGGGGCTGGGGATGCTCAGCCTGGAAAGAGAAGGGGGCTGGCGAGGCCTCCCTGCAGCTCTAGGAAAGATGGGCACAGAGAGGAGAAGCCTTTCAACTGCAGGAGTGAGCTTGAAGTTGGATCTAATGAAGCTGCTCTTTTCCACTCCGGCTGCTGGGCCACTGGCCCAGGCTGTGCACAGAGGCTGGGGATGCTCCATCCTTGGCAACATCCAAGGCCAGCTGGGAGCGGGGCTCTGAGCAACCTATTCTGGGCGAAGATTGCTCCGCTTGGAACAAGATGGTCTTTAGGGTCCCTTCCAAGCCCAAGCACCCAGGGATTCCGTCATTCATTCTACGGTCTCCGTTGTCCTCTTCAGCCTGGGCCTGAACTCCTGGCGGTGATGTCACAGTGCACGCTCCAGCTAGAACTTCCAGCATCCAGCAACGGCCACAACACAACCCTTGGCTCTTTGTGCCAGCACGCTCTTCATTCACCCTGCTCCAAGCCTACCCCTGTCACCTTGTTGCCACCTGCTCCCTGATTCCCCCAGCAGTCCCCAAAGCTCCCCATCGCTTGGATTTTGCTCTCCATCCCTGCAGGATGTGTGCATTTGTTCCAAAAGAGGTATGGTACTATTCCATGGAGGCGGACACCCTGCAGCTGCCTGGCTGGGCTGGAGCTCTGTGGGACAGGGTGGGAAAGGGACCCCACGCTGAAATTTTGCTACCTCTGCAGGCTGGCACAGACGGAGAGGAGGAGACGGACGTCGATACACAGACTGATAGAGAAGAAGCCATGGAAGTGGACGGAGAGGATACTGGAGAGGAAGAGATGGATGTGGATATGTACGAGACAGAGGAAGAGATGGAGGTGGAAACGTAAGATTATATTGAAGAGATGGATATTGATCTAAAAGACAAGGAGGAAGACATGGTCTTGGGATGAAGACCGATGCCAGCAGCAGAACAGGCAGGTGCTCCCCACAGGCAGAGTGGGTCCCCTGCTGCCAGCCTGGGGCCGGGCTGGGCACTCCCTGCTCAGGGACACGCTAGCCCATGCACTGGATTCTGCTGGCCATCCCTGGCCTGGCCTGGGCTTGCTGTGGGCCACACAAGCCCTGTTCCAGTGCCTGGGCCACAGCCCCCAGCCAGGCTCCCTTCTGGCAGCAGAGTCCCACTGGGCCAGTGTCCCAGCCCGGCAGCACATGGAACACCCTTCCGTGCCTGACTGCACTGACCGTGCTACTTGTTTTTCCTTCCAGGACTTAGGGACATCACAGACACAGATGCCACCCTGCTGTACATACGTTTTACAGTTGTTGTGTTCAGGATAGAGGTTTTAGAGTTTGTTTAAGTTGTCTGTAAATACGTTTCATAGAGTTTTGTTAGATCTGTTCTCAGGTAAATAGGTTCTATAGTTTGTTGTTGTTGTTGTTGTTGTTGTTGTTGTTGTTACCAATATTCTTACAGTGTAAATATGTGGTGTAGTTCATTCTTGTTCCTTTTCTTCTACAGATAAACAGTCTTTGATTTTCACACCCCAGTTCTCTTTGCATTTTCTTCGGGCACATTTGCAAAGCTGTGGGTTGTTTCGGGAACAATGCTTGCAGGACTCTAAAAAGAGTATCAAAACCGCTCTGCCACACTCTCAGCTGCTGCTGCTGCCCCAAAAAGCACTGGCTGTCTTTGCTCACAGAATCACAGTTGTGGTGGCATTTCTACCACACCACAGGACAGCGATGTTTTCCCTCTTCTCCTGGAAATACCTACAGCACTTGTGGGTAGCAAGGCAAACATGAGCCTCTTTTAGTGGCCCTTGAAACTGGACATGTGAAATGAGGTACACAAAGCCACAGGCCAGCTGAACCTGGCATCTCTGAATGGGTCTTTACATTCTTCCCAGGAAGATGAATGGCAATCACTATTTTGGCAGGGAGGAAAGTGCATCAGCTAGCAATTTGCTGTAGAAAATGTGCTTTCTGCTCCTCTCACAGCCAAAACTCCTACCCATTTCTTGGAAGTCCTTCTTAGATAAGGACCGTGTTCAACTGAGTGACAGTGAAGCCAAATGGCAATGCCGCAATCAATTGTCCTGTACACAATCTCCTTCATCCACGTGGAAGGTTACTCACGGGCACACAAGAGGACGGAAGAAGCCCAAATGCATCGTTGGACATAATAAAGTCAGACGTGTTGAGGGCTGAAGAAATCTTGCAGAGATATGGAAAGCTGCCCTGAAAACCCAGTT